>NW_006238961.1:1708309-1779272 GCF_000226075.1 Solanum tuberosum | reverse complement strand
CTCCCTCCCAAAAAAAGAAAACGAAAAAAAAGAAATTATTAGTGTGTCGAAAAAGACCAAAAGTCTACAATACAAAATAATTAAATCTAATCAATATCTACTAAACTAATAGTGCCTAAACAAAAAACGATGGTCCTCATGTCGTTATATCATTTCGTCATACACGAGGGTTCACTTTTTTTTTTTTTTGCCAATAAAGTATAATCTTAGTATTTTCCTCAGAAAATTCTTAATAAATAAATAATAAATTAAAGAAATGCTATTTAGGAGTATAATTAATTTGTGTTGATCAATTCTTAATTAGAGATCTCGATTTAAGTCTGAGTCGCTTTGTTAGACAACGCTTTATCTCAATATGAAATTTTTCAGCGCAAATTTTAATGTAACCACTCTTCAATATATAAATATGGAACACCTGATGAAAAAAATAATTAAAAAAAGTAAAATTTAATTTGTGTTCTAACTCTTAATTAAACATATTAATTATTACATGCTTCTTTCTTTGTGTTGCACCTTTTCTCTTTGGGGTTTCTTCCTTTTCCACAGAATCTGAACATCAAGAATTATAATACTCTCTCTGTTTTGGGTCATGGCTGCTTGATTGAACTCCTTTTTCATCTCTCTAAATCTCTATTTCCTTTATCTGATAGAAACCCAAAAATATTTGATTTCACTCTTTCTCTTGACTTTTCCTAATTTGACGATTAATTTAAAGGTGAGATTTTTTCTATTTATTTTTCATTTTCTTGAGATTATTTCATGTGGGTATCTCTTGATTATGATCTATCTGATGTTTGACGTCTTGTGTCCTTTTTTGGTATTTTTTTCTCATGGGTTGTTAAAAGATTTGGTTATGTTTATGGGGTTTTATATGTTGAAATTTAGTGGCTATTGGTGAAAAGTTGTGATCTTTAGCATCTTAACTAAGAAGCTAGTTCACAGAAGTGGCCAACTTTATGTGTCTTTTTCAGCTTGGATATACTTATAATAAATTGTTGTAAGGATTTGATACTTGAGAGTGGAAGAGCACTGGTCTAAAGTAGTTTGTGATTAGTCCTGATGGGAACTGTTATGATCTATACTATGATAGAGATGTTCTTTTTTGTAAGGAATATACTTTTTGACTGCTGAGTTGCTACAAAGTATTTGTAAATGATTTGCCATTGTTTTTGAGGATGCATAGCTATATTTTAGTTGGAAGGAATGATAAAGGATATCATACTGCTCATTTACTTTTCAAATGCTTGCTTCTTCAGTAAATTTTTAGCATGGACTTCTAGTTTCTTTTAAAAAGTGGACAATTCTTCTCCTTACTTATCAAAATGAAAAAAAGAAAAAAAAACTGTGAATGTTGGTGAAACTTGAAATGGGTTATGTAGTAAGGACTAACTTACACTGTTTGGGTTGTTACGCTAGTTGGTTTTCGGTGTAGTGTGCACTAACACGTAATCTGCACCAAAATGCAGGCGTTCTTTAGTTTTTGTTATTGAAATCACATCCTCTGAGTTTAATTTTTGCTTTTATTTGTAGAAGAGAGAAGATGGAGAATATTGAAGAATCAGGTAGTCCTAGTTGGGGTGCATCCTTTTATCAAACAACGGAAGATGTTGCAAGAGCTGTTGCTGCTGCTGCAGCTGCCGTTAGGTCGCCACGACCTTCTGTGGTATATTCATCTAAAGATGATAATGGTAGTCAGCTTCAGAAATTTCAGCGTCAAGTAACTAGATTAATGAAAGGCTTCTCCAGTCCCCCTGAAGTTAAAAGTGGAGCCTACAACCCGGAAATATTAACTAGCCAAAAGCGTCAGTGGGCTAGGTTTCAGTTGCAATCCCTGGTATGCTATATGACCAACCCTGGAGCTTTCTGCTGTATGCTAAAATGCAGGAAATTATATTATCCATTTAAAGTCCCCCTCAAGATCTAATTCTGGTTTTAATAGCAGTTGCTTCAAATACTACTTCGTTTCTATATTTTTTCTCAATTAATTACTAATCCAGCTTGAAGTATTGATGATGGTGAATGATAGACATTAAACTCCTGGATTTGATGGTTAAATATACTTCTCAATTTATACTATGAGGGCAGAGTTCTTTTGGTTTTGTTAGATAATTATACTCTGTAAGCTTGTAGGATCATAGAGTTTGGAAAGAGCCATCAAGGCTTTTTGAGAGCATGGTGGTGGTTGGACTCCATCCTAACTGTGATATTCAAGCACTTCAAAGGCTTTATTTTTCAAGAAAGCTAGATGGTCCAGGGAGATTTAGAAGCGCACTTGGTGGTCAAAGTCAATCACGCGTGGAACCTAACCTTGAGCCTCAGGTGTTGTTTCTTGTAGGGTTTAATTTGCACGGAGTTAGAATTGTATAATTTTTATGGACTATAAGGTGTTGTTACTTCTTTGGGTTTCAGGTCTTGTTTGTTTACCCTCCAGAGAAACCACTGCCACTGAAATACAAGGATCTTCTCTCATTTTGCTTTCCAGCAGGAGTAGAGGTTGGGTTATCCCTATCAACCCCCCTTTTACCTTTATTTGACATGCAATGTTGAGATATCGGGGAGATACATTTTGAAGTATTTCAAGCTTCAGATGTGATTCACTTGGTGAACTTCTGTAAAGAGTTAGATGTAGAAAGCAACAAACTTTTGGTTTGAAGCATACAAAATATTATAGGTGATGGATCATGCATCTCACAATTTACATTTACCTGTTCCTACCTTAGGTAAGAAAAAGAAACATAAACAAAAGGACTAGTTGATTTAAGATACAAGCAACTTAGTGAGGCATTCTCCTTTCTGTATCAAGAGAAAACAAAGATACAATTAATTATAGCTTGAACTTGGAATGTATTTTAGGCCAGGCTAAACAAATACCGTCTCTCCTATTGCATCTCTACATTTTTTATTCAGCCATACTTGCAGTGGATCTTTTCTGATGGTTCAAAAATGGTGCATCTGGCTACAGGTTCATGCTGTTGAGAGAACTCCATCAATGAGTGAGTTAAACGAAATACTTCTGGGTCAGGTAGTGATGCTTCCTTTCTATAATGACCTCCGAATTGATAATTGCAATCAAATTCCATTAAGAAAAGCCAAACTGTTGAGAAGCTTACTTCCAAGAAGAAGCTGATTAAAATACACTCTCAAACAAAAAGAAGTGGCTTAATATATTATTTGACAATTAGATATTCATAGAGGAACAACTGAAGGCTTTATGCAGGTGCAAGGATATTTTTCCAGAAACTCTTTTTAAGCATATATGTGTCTTTGCAGTGGCTATTCTGAACCTGAAGAAGCTATATCTTCTCGGTTCCATTAATTGGCCATATTTCTGTGTGTTCTGTTCTTGGATCAGATTTAGGCTTCTTCTAGACACAAGGATATGAAAATTAATGAAGGCATACTTTATTATCTGGTATTTGGTGTATTTTCAACTATTAGTAACTTCATCTATGATACCCTGGACGATTCCCCCTTTTTTTTGCCTATGTTATCAAGTAACTGTCCCGCCTCCCAAAAAAAAACCCTTAGATGAACATATAACTCCAATGGTTTCCTGAGCTAGAGAAGTGTATTGCCTGTTTAAAAAGTTTTCTTTCCATACCAAGAGAATAACATAATAACATTAAAGAAATTACTTTTTTGTCCCGTTGTTTATTCTCCATTAGAAATACAATTATATATTTGTAAGTCTTTTGTCATCAATCTGATAATTATCAACCTAACTTCTGTGTTTTGATGTGTAAATTTGGTTTTGTGGTGTAACACAATGTCTACTGTATTCAGATATACGTGTTAATGTGCTGTTACTTTTCCAGGAACACCTTAAACAAAATGATCTGTCCTTTGTGTTCCGGCTTCAGGTATCCCGATTTACATTCTGTTTCCATGTATGCGATATCTGCCTTGCATTATAACATCATATGACCCTTCACATCTCTGACCAGTCAATTTCTAATTGGTTTTCTTTTGTTATTGAGCATAACATTAATTTGCACATGGAACAATTTTAGATTTCATTTTCTATCTACAACAGCGTTATTAAATTACACAATTTTTTGATTGTTTCGGTTTTAGCAGTTCCTTTTTATTGTTAAATAGGTTCATGTAAGCTGTAGGTATATGCAATGAGAATACGCAACGTACTTGAAAATACAACGTAAAAAGTGCCTTGCACTATCAGGTGTAGCGTATATATTTATCACCAACATTAAGTAACTCTTTTTTTGATTGATAACATCAAGTAACTTACTAAAAGGAAACAAAGATGTGCAGCTTTGGTTTTATTAACAGTCTTTTTCTTCCCTTTTCTCATCCTAATGTAAAAGATAGGAGCAATTAGATAAAGGAGTTGGTGGTGACCAGTTGGAGTATGTATTTTAACTTAAGTTTCTTGATATAGGTTGCTGATAATTCAACTCTATACGGTTGCTGTGTTTTAGTTGAGGAAATGGTTCAGAAACCCTCTGGATTGCTTTCCATGATTTCAGATGGGCAACATACCAGCTTGGGTATTAGCCGCCAAATTTTAACAACACGCCGCTGTTATTGCATTCTTTCCAGACTTCCATTTTTTGATCTTCACTTTGGTGTATTACATAGGTTCGTTTCTCTTCTGGCGAATTTGCTATATTGTCCAGATCTTTTTGTTGTTGTTAAAACTTGATGGGCCTAATTTAGGGAATCTTGTTGAACAATAGCTCCGTAGTGTTCAATTACCTGTATACTTTTTGGTTTCCTTGAGAGACCTATTCTATTGATAGTGTTGTTCTGAAGAAAGTCCCGACCCCCACTCATCCCTTGCAATATAGGCAAGATCAATGTTTCTGTTAACAATGGGATGGCTACTGAATTTGTTGATACCTTGCATGGTTTCTCTTGCGCATATGATGAACTTCCTATCACCTTTCTAAAAGAAATGATGAACTTCATATCCTTTTCATTTCTTGTGTTATTTATTAGAGGTTGCCAGCATGTACACAGATGATCAACATTCAGATAATCAACGAGCCTAGGGAGAGTAAGGTGACCTTGAAGCAGAATGAAATGTTGGCTAATTTTTCAGCTGAAATTCATCTAGGAATTAGGTTTTGCTGCATCAAACATTTGAGCAACATCTTAAATAGCTCAATAGTATGTAGTTTGGCTACTTAGATACAACGTCTTGGAGAAATGTAGGGTAAGGCTGCGTACAATAGACCCTTATGGTTAGGCCTTTGCCCGGACCCCATTCATAGTGGGAGCTTGGTGCACCGGGCTGTCCTTCTTACTTAGATACTTAAAGGAATCAGAAGCATGATACCATTAGTAGATTTCAGCTCTTTGGAGTTTGGCCATTGTTTTGAGAACTTAATAAAAGAGACCTCTTGAGAAAGTCTATTAAGGAAGTATGCTTAGGTGCTTGTAATAATGATCATGAGCAAGAAGAAGCAGTATACCAGCTTCCAGTGCTTGCTATTCCTAGTCTATACTCTATATATGTGCAGAGTTGGTAAATGTATGGTTGAACTTTGGAAGATTCTTTGCAAGTCATTGTTGTTATTTCTCTGTTGCTAGTGCCTACTGAGACACTGTTTGTTATTTGTCCTTTTTCTAGCATTTTCACTGAAGAAAGGTTGGAGCGGTTAACAAAGCAAGTTGGTGATCTTGATTTTGATTCACTTGTGATTGATGATGAGGAAGAAATTTTGGAAGAAAATCCTTCCAGCATATTGGAAGAAACAGCTAAGTACGTCCTGAATGGCACTGTAGAAAGTCCCCAACCAAGTACTGCTGATTCTGTAATTAGTGGAACTGTGGGTGGCAAGTCTCAGCTGGAGTATAGAGTTGCAGAAGGGGAAGTTCTCCCAAAGAAGGATGGAAGTGATAACAAGGCATGTATGGTTGATAATGATATAGATTTTGCCAATAAAGAATTTATATTTGGAAGGCAAGTCCCTGAAGCTTTTGATAATTCCACTGATGATAACAAACAGCTGGTAGAAAAGGGTGTACCAAATGCTGTTTTGCCACTTCTAAGATATCATCAGTGCGAAAGTTCTGAATCTTCCTCTAGGTATATTACTTCCTATTTGGCTTTTAGTACATTTTTTCTTTCCGATCTGTCTCATAAATTTGTGACCCTTTTGCTCTACGCTATATCTGTTTGTGTCCAAATTATTGAGAGAACATCTTACTGGAAGTTGGTATTTATTATCGGCAAATCCCACCTCTATGAAGTGCTTTTATTTTTGGATACAGCTTCCAGGACTCTCCTAGTGAAGATAGACATTTTAGAAGTGATTTTGATGAAACCGAAACTGAGGAAGCATCCTTTTCTGGTCAAGATGATTTAAGCCAGCATAGTGATATAGTTGAATGGGCAAAGGTTTTATTTGACACTTACCCAGTTAAAATTTCAAAGTTATGGCTTGTCATTAGTGGGTTATCTAGGTCTTATCTGACCTCGTCGTTCTCATTCACCTTCCAGGTGAATAATCGTGGATCCTTGCAGATACTATGTGAATATTACCAACTAAAATGTCCTTCAAGGGGATCAACTATTAAGTTCCATCCCCTGGATCACCTTCATCCTTTAGAATATTATAGACCTGATGAAGCACTTTTACACGTTGCTGGATCAACAATTGACTTAAAATCATGCCGTACAAGTTTGGAATTAGCAGAGGTACATTCTTTTTTTGGCGATTCCTGGTTTTATTATATTCATCATTGAAGAGTGAAGTAAAGGGGGTGGGCTGAGAGATGCCATGCTTTATGGTTTAGAAATGGTTTATCTAGCTAGCTACACCTTCCAATAGTTGGTTTCCTATGCATTATCAGCTTATGTTAATTTGGTTTCCGCTATACAGGCTCACAATGCACTCATGGTGGAAGAGGAAGCGACTGCATTGTCAGTTTGGGCTGTTGCATGCTTATGTGGCTCATTGCGGCTTGAGCATGTGCGTGGTGATACTGGGCATCTATACAACCTAAATATAACTGTTCAATTTGACTTACTAATTTGCTACTTGACTATAATAAGTGACAAGTGTTTCGAGACTAGTATAAAGCTTTTTGACCTTTGTCATTAATGATGGCCTCTGTCACCAAATTTTTATAGAGAAGTGCAATGCCAGATTGGTTAATGTCATCCTCATTAACTTTTGTCATTGAATGGGGACTTTCTGATTTAAAGAGAAAAATGTGGGCATTGATTTCATACTTGTAGACAGGAACGTATATGCTCTGCTGTAATCTTTGACTTAATGTAATGGGTTTGAAGTGGGAAACCACTACAGAATTCTGGCTTGCAGCACAAACACGAATTTACCAGAATATTATTGAAATAGTGCTCAACATGTTAAAACGTTGAACTGACTATTTTTTTTTTTATGGCATGATAGATTTCTTTTCTGTCCTTTAAATTAATCATTTGTATTAAGATTGTCCTATTTCTGAGCTTCTATGGAAGCAAACCTCTTGCGGATGACTCCACATTACTGTATTGATTGCTTAAAATGGAAAAAGAAGGTTAAGGGAAAACATATTTCTTACTAACAGAACAGGGGATGAGTTTATTTTTTGATTTTGGAGAATTGCTCAAGCTCCACGAAGTTTTGATTTTCCTAATTATCGCCAGCGTATTTCGCTCTGAGTATTGGAATAATCAATTCATTCAGCCTCCTATATCTAGTTGTATACTTGAGTCCATTTAATCTCTCAATGTTTTCTATGAACTCCCTGGACCCCACTTGTGGGATTACAGTAGGTTTGTTGTTGTGGTTCTTGTTGTTGTAATGTTGCCTTTTATTGGTAAACACACTTGACCAGTGGGCTAGCAAGCACTGGTTTTAACATGCTTGTCAAATTCTTTTGACACTATCCTACTCGCATTTTATAGGTGCTGACACTGTTTGCGGGAGCTTTACTGGAGAAACAAATTGTAGTGGTTTGTTCAAATTTGGTAAGTATCAGCTTGCAGCATCTTTTCTGCCGTATAGAACTATAGATTTAGTTAGGTTTGCCATGATAGGAGTGCTGTTTTGATTTCACATACTGAATGCTTTCTTGATTAGTCTGTTCTTCCTAGGCAGCATACTTTATTGTTGCAAAGATTGATTTTATCTTCCCCATACAAGTTATATGTGAGGTGAAGACTTCTTTCTAGATCCAAATGCCCTTAGTATTCACATGGTTTTTAAAGCTGGTATTTTTGAAAGCCCTAAAATTTGATGCAGAATCTAATTTTTAGTTACTTACTTGCAGGGAATATTGTCTGCGTGCATTTTGTCTATTATCCCTTTGATTCGTCCTTATCAGTGGCAAAGCTTGTTGATGCCGGTAACTTTCAGTTGACAATGAATGTTTTCCTTAGGTAATAGATCTATTGCATTTCTGATTTTACCGACTTTCTTGACGAGTAAATTGTCAGGTTTTGCCTAATGACATGCTGGATTTTCTGGATGCACCTGTTCCCTATATAGTGAGTATATCCATGTCTTAGAATTTTCTGTCTTTCATAATTGGTTCCCAAAGAAATGTATAAGCAAAGATGTTTTGTTGGAAGTTAGATGAGGCTATTCTTGAAACAATTGGAGTACTTGAATGAGGGGTTTGTTTCATTTAGACTGAAAGTTGATGAGTTTGTAGATGCTCTCGTCGTCAGTGATGAATGTTTTCTTGACTTCTTGTTATATCATGTGCCATGATACCATTTTGCCAGCTTTTCTCTTAGATATCTTGCATTATTGGGAAATTGTTCTGTATGTTTTTATCCTGTATTTTGCTGATCTCATTTGTGCAAGAATGTATTGGTTCCTTCATATTCACAAAACATATTTCTCCTTCCTGGGATTTTGTGTTGCAAATTAATCAAATTGTTTGTCCTGTTTGAGTGCTTTCTATGATGATGTGAAGTATTAGTTTCGATGAATAATTGTTAGGTCTCAAGGGGCCATTTCGGGTGATTTAACTTATATTTTGCTCTTTCTTTTTCTTCTTACCTTTTGAGTAGGTAGGTGTGAAGAATAAGACCTCTGAGGTTCAGTCAAAGTTAACAAATGCCATCCTTGTAGATGCAAACAAGAACCAGGTTTGTGAGCGGGTTATTTCTATTGCATGAGCTGACAGTAACCGTTTGCACTTTGCACAACTCTCCAGCAGACTGTCTTCTTAGTTTTTGTTTATCAAAACTTCATTACTGAGTACTGCATAGATGATGTGAATTTTTCTGTTGCTTGTTATGAAGTTTTCTAAGAGGGGTACTTTTTCCTGTGTATTACATTGAAAATCAGGTGAAGTCACCTACTTTACCACAACTTCCGCAGCAAAAGGAGTTATACTCTTGTTTAAGTCCTTACCATGCACAGCTGGTGGGAGAAAGTTATCTGGCAAGGAAGAGGCCTGTTTATGAGTGCACAGATGTTCAGGTATTGCCGAACGTCTCATTGATCCCCTTCCATTCCTTCATTTGTCCTTGTCACAGGGGCAACCCTGATTTATTTTTGACTCATCTAACGTAGTTGGTTGCGTCCAACTAAGTTGACAGATTTACTTGTTTTCCTGGAAATAGCATGGATGAAGCTTTTCTAATTTGGCGTTTGATTATAGTCCTTGAGTTTGTTAAGAGTCTAGTTAATAGTATCATCAAGAAGCAAAAGAAAAAAGATGTAGGAAAAATCAATCTCACAAAAAATAAAATAAAGGAGGACAAATCAATCTAATTATGTCTGCAGTTGGAATTAGATAAGTAGATTAAGTTAAATGCTGTGAGGTCTAGTCCGTCCTTTTTAGGAGCCTCACGAACTAGAACTCAACCTTAGTATGTTGACCTCTTCTTTTTTTGGTTTGATGATGGTGGTGTTCAGGCCAGCTTGCACGCATCTCAACTATTACACTGGGTACCTAATGTCTCTTTGCCTACCAAAGCTTAGGCAGATGGGAAGAAATCATGTAGTGTTTTTTACTTCCGGGGATTTGAACCTGAGACCTCGTGGTTCTCCTTCCACTTTATTGACCACTAGGCCAGACCATTGGGTGCAAGTATGTTGTCCTCTCCTTGTTACACGGATTCTCAATTTTCCTTTCCTTCTGAGTGTTTAATCACTATCTTACTGTTCTAAGCTCTATCCCTTTGCAAATTCTCATTTTCCTTTCCTTCTGAATAGATAATCACTTATTTGACCATTTTAATGCTTATCCCTTCTGGAGATGCTCATTTTGTCTTCATAGCTTATTGTTTCTCCTTTTGACCCAGCACCCAAAAATGATTAACCAGGATGGGGGAAGTGTAAATTGGGTTCCTCTTATGGGGTACAAAAAGGTACCATACTAAAGGCGAGCTTGCGATTATCCGTGTGCTTTTAGAAGGTGGGTATCCTGCATGGGTAGAGGGAGTATGAATTGTTATCAGAAACAGCCTAGTAGTTGTGAAACTGTTTGCGAAGTATGTAATCCCAATGAAGTCATAGCTCCACCAGTGGACCATCTTGCTAATTGAATTGTGAATTGGTAGAAATGATTAGATTGGTTAAATGTTGAGACGTTGTACATTTCATTTGTAATCGCATACCTGAATACTTGTTCTTTTATAGGAAGCTATTTAAAATGTAAACTGTGTATAGAGTAGCTATTGGAGTTTATTGAAGACATTTTGCTGGTGCTTTCTTTGTTTCCTTCAGCTTCCCTACAGAGCATTTACTTTGTGCCTCTTATGTATATATGATCTTTTGGTTGAGTTCAAAAAACAGATGGGATGGTTGACAATTTCAGGTGGTGTTTGTGCATATTCTTTTTGAGATCTCGCAAATGAAATTTCAAAAATGTGTTTGTTTAAGTTTTTTTTCAAAAAACAGTTTTCTGAAAAAGTGGTTTCAGGGTATTTTTCAAAGAAAAAGTTCTTTTTCCATTTGCAGAACACTTAACAAATGATAAAAAAGAATGTGACTGTCCAAGCACGTCTCTCGTTACACTTCTTTGTAGTTCTCTTGCAACTTTGGTATCACAGATTTCATATAGCTACCTTTGTCATTTTGGTCACTGGCTCTTCTACCTTAGAATGCTAATACTAAGGAATGCTAATTCACCCAGAAAATAATGGTTTAGAATGCTAATGCACCCAGAAAGTAATGGTTCAATGTAATATCTTTACAGTATGTTGTATTACTCTAGCTATCCAGTCAGTCTTTATTACTGCTTAACCATGACATTATGTTTAGGTTGAAGCTGCAAAGTCTTTCCTGGGAGTGTTGCGGTCGTACCTGGATTCACTTTGCTCGAACCTTCGTTCACACACAATTACTAATGTCCAATCGAATGATGATAAGGTTTGTAGCTTCTCCTTGGAGCATTTGATTTGGCTGACTACTTGTGTGAAAAAGCCTTACAGAGTTGACTGTACATGCATCACTTTCGAAAGGTATTTGTTACTTAAATTATTCAGAATCAGATGTTGTCTAGACTCTTTGGCATAACCTGTTCCAAATGGGGAATCATTGAAATTGGTATGCTTAGCCTGCTGCAAACTGTATGTACGGTTTATCCAATACAGAAGTTTGAAACAGTATTTGATATTTGAGCAATTGTACACACTAAGACCTGAACTTGAAGAAAGAGCAATTTACTAGCAAACATCCATTTGTGTTTCCACCCAAAGAAAAGTAGATGATGATGATAGTAGATTATTTGGAGCTGCTGGTGACATCTGTAACTTTTAGAAACTTCGTATGTTTGGAAAATGAATTCACAATTCATATTCAGTAAAGCTTGTTCCTGTTGAAGTTCAAGCTCCTATCTTCAGAATTTATCACTCTGAATGCTTCAAATGTACTGATAACTGGCACTATTTCAGAATTATTTTTTCTCAGTTTCTTTATGTGCATAAGTGGTATTACATGAATACCAATATTTGAGGAAAACCTTTTCTGGATCTGTCTTCATATACATGAAAATTTACACCAGAGTATGTTAACCTTGAGACAGCGGTTTAATGATAGTAGAGCTTTATCATAAACACTTTGAAGGTAAAATTTGCATGTGTCAGTGTTACATAGTTTCAGATTGTTAAAGGTAATTTATCTTACATCACTCTTTTTCTGCTCCTCCTGGTGATGGATATAAGCGTCAGTTTTTATGAAGTTTTGCATTATTGAAATCTGAGTCCTCATTCAATGTGAGCTCTTATGCTTTACTTGCTTAGATGTTATACTAGTTTTAGTTCTTTTTCTTTTTCCTGTAACTATATTTACATTTTGACAAACATCATCATCAGCTTTTATGAAGAAATCCTTATGTGTTTCATTCTTACACTGATTGGTAAAGAGACTATCTCTTAACTCAGAATTCTTTATTCTGTCCTTTGGTTATTAGGTATCTCTGCTCTTGAAGGAAAGCTTTATCGAGTCTTTCCCTAGTCGAGATCGTCCCTTTATGAAGGTGTGTGCTTAAGCTTCCACACTTTTTTCAGTTGTTATCTAAAAGCGAAATAGCTTCACTATACTGCACCCTGCTAATGTCATTACTGTGCTTTGCAAAATGATCTGTGAGGTGGACCTGTTCATCTTAACGGTTTGCTTGCAAAACTGAATCTGCACTTACAGAAGCTATGCACGCATTTTGTATTGTTATTTAGGGCATCAATTGATGTGATGCAAGTCCATTTTAGATTATATGTTATGTGTTAGAATGTTATCCTTCATTTTATGGTAAAGCCATCACTTTGGTTTTCCTCGTGAAGAGCATGCTAATCTATTACTTGTTGCTCTTGGTGAAACAGCTTTTCCTGGACACACAGCTCTTCTCTGTACATACAGATTTTGTACTCTCTTTCTTCCAGAAGGAATAGAGCCGCCATGCAACGAACCAGTTCATGATGTAATAGCAGAACGCAAGTTCCTGTATTTTTAGCTTATAGTTTATTGCTCAAAGTCTAATGTAAGGTTAAGTTATGTATCACAATTCATAGAAGAAATCACTTGGTACTGGTTTCTAACTTTTTTTCCCTTTTCCAAAAAAACTTTTCTCGATTGTTCAACTTAGGCATGGCAAGTAGTTAATGCAATGGAGAACATAAAGAAATGTAGGATAGAATCATAGACTTTTGTACAGCAAGTGAACTTCTAGCTAAAGTTGAAATATATATACTGTTCTGAGTTCCATTTTTTTACATGTCAAATCTTATAGTGAAAACACAACAGCTATATCCAAACGCCTACTAAGTTTGCCACATGTCCTGTACTCCCTTAAAATCCAAACATTTGAATCGAAAGTATAACAAGAGGCATATATTTAGATCGAAAGTATAGGTTCTCCAGACATGCATGTTAAAGAATGCTGATATGACAAGGTTAATAACGGGAAAAAAAGAGTCAATTCTCAGTACCATTAATGTGTCAGAGCAGTCTTAAAGCTGTTAGATAGATGCCTTTTGGAGTCCATGTGAAATATTGAATGTTTTTTCTTATGTACTGTTTTGCCAACTAATATTACTTGTGCTTTCACCTCATTATGAGCATCAAAATACGACTCTCTTGTGCATGTGTGTGTGTTTGTCAGTCTTTGGGGTCATGTAAAATGTTACGACTTAACCTCTCTTAAGTAAAGTGCAATTTGGAGCATACTACATAAAGTCTAACTTGTCAGTGTGGCGGAGCCCAACGAGGGGTTCAAAATTTGAGAAACTAGATATATATACTAGTTCAAAGAGGTAATTTTGATGGTTATAGTATTTGATTGTTTGAATATATTTTATCTAAAAACATAAAATATGATTTAAATAAGGTTATTTTTATAAAAATAAAAAATAGAGTGAGTGAAGATAGAGTTTTCATTTTTTTTAGTAAATTAGAGTTAGTAAAGAATCAAACTATATTTTTTTTCTTTTTGGTTCAATTAAAGTTGGTAGTAGGGACATTATGATCATTTACTAAACCCAAAATGACACAACAACTCAGCCGTATGTATGTCGGAACTGTACTAAACACTTTGTATCACCCCTCAATAGAACCCACTCAGAGAAGTTTAAATAAAGACAAACAAAGGCCCTACTTAACAAAATTTTGGCTACTCAAATTCTCCACTGTTTTTGGACACTCTCTAAAACTAGATTTATAAGTATGTGTTTGGACAAAATAAACAAGGAAGAAGGGTAAAAAAGTCCTTTACTTTCGTTTATTAGGTAAGTTTATCCCTCAATATACGATGAGATTAATTTTACTTATGCCATTATGAAACTTGGCAAATTATCATAAAATGTATATACATTGTATGAAAAGTGAATATAAAGTTTATATGAAAAGTATACTAATATATAGTGTATATAAAAAGTTGATAAAATTTTATATAATGGGTATTGTGTGTATACGTTGTATAAATTTTTTTTACATATAAAGTGTATAATATATATCCGGAAATGGTGCATTTCACATTAAAGAAATAGCAAATATTAAAACAAATTAAAATTTTAATAAATAAATACACACATTTTGGCTACTAAATATGAATTGAAGTTCTATGGCTAGCTAGCTCCATGTTTTAGGGGTAGAAGCCATTTGTGTATTTTGCCTAAAAAGAAATTTTGCATGTGAACAACAAAGATCTAGATATTGAACAAGATGAATTTCTTAGGATGAGAAATTGTAGATTGGAGGCATATTTTTCTTCAAAAGATAAAATTGCCCTTGCTATTGATGGTCCATTTTATGTATGATGAGATCAATACATAACAGATTTGATCTCATTAACTTAGAATATTGACTTTAGTCAAACTTCCTAAACTTTAAAATTAAAAACTTCAAAATTCATGTCATCCACAAGCTATATAAATGATCAAACCCAAAAAATTCAAAACGACTATGATGATGGTCATTACAAGAATTTTCTGTCTGATCAATTAATATAATCTGACAAATCATATAATATCTAAGATGACTAAGTTGATGAATTAAGAGACTCCTTTAAACAACTTGGAGGCAACTCCTTGCCGGTGGCTTTCCCTTTGGCGTGAGCGCAAAATGCAATCGCATGTCCATGGCGGCCATGGTAGGCTAAGTTGATATCATTAAGGTTGATTTTTTCGCAAGAAAATAATGCACTGCAATCCAAAATAACTGCTCTCCGCGAACTTGAACTTCCCCTTACGTTATTGAATGTCACGTCCTTGATTTGTACTGAACTTGGCTAAATAAACATAAAAATGTGTCATTCTTTTTGAAACTGACTAAAAAGAAAACCAAGTCATGTAAATTGAGACAAAAGGAGTACTAATTACTTATGCTAATTAAGACATAGACATTATTGATTATAACACATTTTGTGATGATATTTTCTACTTAGCAATCAATCATGAGAATTTTTATTTTTTTTAACGCATTAAGTTTAATGATTAAAAGAGGGAAATGCAAGTACCTGTTTGCTGCAATGATGTATTGGGCAATAATGTTGGTCAATAAATATAGGATTTCGAACCTTTTCCATGATAATATCTTCAAAAGTTATATTGGTAATGTTACCAACATTCGATGATGCCCAAGTCTTAATTCTCAACCCATTTTGAGTAGCGATAAGAGTGCAATTTTTGACATGTATGTCCTTAACAACTTCATTTGGCGAATTCCCTAAGCTACCGATGCTTATTCCATGGCCAGGGCCACAAGTGACTCCTGAAATGTTGATATTATTGCTTCCAGCGATCATAGCTATACAATCATCTCCAGTGCCAATGTAAGAATCCAATACATGAATGTTGGTGGAGTGGCTAATGTGAATTCCGTCAGTGTTAGGGCTATCGCGTGGTGCTGTTATGTTAACATGACTAAATGTCATGTTTTCGCAAGCAAAGACCTTGAAATGTATGTTCTTGCTATTGATTGAATGTATGTCACGCACAACCGTATTATTGACAAAATTGAATCCAAGTGTCTGATTCAAACATTAGAAATAGTGTTTAATTGTTTAACTTTATATTATAATCACAAAAATAAAAGTTATAAAAACATACCATTGATGAACATTGATGCTTTCCCCAAGTAAAAGATCCTTGTCCATCTAACGTTCCACCTCCTTTAATTTTTAAGTCATTGATATATTGAAAAGAAATCCAAGACGAATTGCAAAATGATTTTGGATCTATTGGAGCTTTAATAATTCCTTTGATTTGGAAGGTCAAAGTCGATTTTTCGCATGGGCCAAGAAAATTTACAACATTTACCATGTATACACCTAAAGGTATCAACAATTTGGCTTGTCCATTCCATTTGCATGCAGCCGCCCAAGCTTTTAAAAATGCCTTCCATAATATATAAACAAATAAATAAATAAAAGTAGACTTAAGGGGTGTTTGGATTGCCTTCTTTAAAGTTAAAAGTCAAAAGTCAAAAGTCATAAATTCGAAATTTTTAATATTTGACTTTTGACTTTTTTTTTTTTTTTTTTTTTTTTTTGTACTTTTTCAACTTTTAAAGTACAAATTATTCTTGTAGTTAATGTTTTATTATGAGTTATTCAAAATATAATAAAGCAAAATTGACCAAAAGGAATAATTTCTCGAAGAGTATCAAATCAACAACAGGGACAAGTAAAAAAAAGAATGGAATGAGTTTTTGCGTATGTAGATCTTACTCATACGATAATAACAAAAGACACATTAAAAAAAGTAAAATGACAATTCTGACCTTACTATTATCTGTCACTCCATCTGCTTTAGCACCATATGAAAGGACATTGAAGACCTTTCCCTCAGCATTAGTGCACACAAGAACAAGGCCAAATATAAAAGCTATTTCTAAACATGATTTTGAAGCCATTACTTTTTATTTTTGTTTTTGCTTTCTTCACTTGTGTTTATATACACCTACATTTTTCCTCACTTAACAAGTAATCTTGAATTTATTAATTATTACCTAGTAATAAAAGAAATCCTGAATTTAGTTATACCCCAAGAGATTTCTTAGATTTAATTTATTGATAAGAAAGGAAAGTAAATAATTATTTTGACTGAATATTAAATTTAAGTTTTTTAAATTTTCACTTAGGCTTTTTAGATCAATTGGATACTAATTTTACAAGAATTAAATGTTATTGTGAATAAGATAATTTCTACTTATTAGTAGATATAACATAAATTTTACTTATATTTTTTTTTGCAATAAACATAACTTTTATTAATCATCTGGGAAAATCATTACAAAGTCAGAACTTATCAAACTTGATAACTTCTTTAAAATAAAATCCCAAAGCCTACAAAAATTTAGATTATCACACCTATAGAGAGCTCATATACTTGAACAATATTTTTTTTACAAGAATTAAATGTTATTGTGAATAAGATAATTTCTACTTATTAGTAGATATAACATAAATTTTACTAATATATTTTTTTTTGCAATTAACATAACTTTTATTAATCATCTAGGCAAATCATTACAAAGTCAGAACTTATCAAACTTGATAACTTCTTTAAAATAAAATCCCAAAGCCTACAAAAATTTTAGATTATCACACCTATAGAGAGTTCATATACTTGAACAATATTTTTTTCTTCTAACTCTAGTACATAAAGTAGTTTTCAGTTGAAACAAAATTTTAAATCACACCTCCTAAACATTAACAAGTCATCAGCAAAACTTAGATGGGTTATTACCATCTTTTGGCATCTTGGATGGTAATTGAAATTTGGATCTTCCTGTAAAGTGTTGAACAGGCGGAAAAAAGACGTTTAAAGCAGAGAGAAAACTTTCCTTACCAAATTCACCGGTCTGAAGTGAAGATTTTTCAATATGAGAGAGTCATTCCAAATAGTGTCAAATCAGAATTACTATAATCCTTTTTAGAAAAAAGGTGGCTTAACTAGACATCTATTTAGATATTCCATGAATAATATAAATAGGTTGGGAGACATGAGATCCCTTTGCCTAAAACCTCGTTTGGCTGTAATTGTATAATATTATTTTTATATGGAAAAATGGTCTGATATACCCCTCAACTTTGTCATTTGGAACTGATATGCCCCTTGTCATAAAATGACTCATATATATCCTTACCAGTATACAAACGGCTCACATATACCCCTACCGTTACAAAATGAGCTCACATATTCCTTTCATTTAACGGAAGTGAAAAAAATTAGTTTTAAAATATATTTTTAACTTTAATCTTAAAAAAAAATTCATATAGGGGTATATATGATCCTTCTAGCAAAGTTCAAGGTATATTTTAATCTTTTTCATATACAAATTGTTTTTTGACTTCTTTGATTATCATTATTTGAGTTATTTATTCTTATTTTATTTTTTTCTTTCATTCTTTAATGTAAAGAAAAAATAATTTAAAACTGATTATTTTGTGGTTAATTATAATTTAAAACTATTTTTCGCCTATATTATAGTTTAGTTTTTGTATTTGAAAAAAAAATTGGCCATCTATAATAAACTTTACAAGAAAATTAGTTAAACACAAATAAATCAAAATAATAAATTTAAATTAGTCATTGAAATAAAAAAAAAGTCAAAAAAATACGTGTGAGGAGGATTAAATATACTCATATGAATTATATATTTTTTTAAAAAGAAATTAAAATTAATTTTTTCACTTTCGTTAGAGGAAAAGGGTATATGTGAGTCATTTGTTTAATAACAAGAGTATATATGAACTACTTTCATAACAAGGGGTATATCAGCTCTAAATGACAAAGTTGAGGGGTATATCAGACCCTTTTCCCTTTTTATATCTACATTTATTCTTGATCACCTAACTAGGCGATTTAACAAGACACCTGCAAATACAACGAGTAAATGAGAGATCCGATCAATTCATCTAGCATGATCGCAATAAATATAGTAAAAATCGATTATATTTGTGATGGTTATGAGGGAATTCCAATATGTAATAGTAAAATCGATTATTTATGTCACAATCTAAATTTTTGAGTCATGATAGATGCATAAAGACATTATCCAATAGAAAAATTAGTTCTCAGTTATCACAATTTAGAGTAAAAAAAATATCAAATCTATAAAAGCCACCAAGTGTTATACCTAGCAACAAACGAGAACATGAAATTTTACATAAAACTCTAAAATATAGTTCTGAAGCTAAAATGAAGTAATATATAAATAACACTCATCCACCAACCTGGGTAGATGTGGTTGACTTACCTCACTTAAAAATCCAAGATTATCACGTACAAGATGAAATGTGACTTTAGAAGATGGATATGCACGATCATCAACTTTGCATATTTTGACATGTCTCTCAAATAGGTTAATAACTAGTATGTCAATATATAATTGTTTGATGATCTTGAAGAACCTATTGAGATTGACCTTTTTTTATTGGGAAAAGGGTCAAAATTACCTTTCAACTTTGTTTTATTGGTTGACTTTACCTCTGCCGTTAAAAACAAGTTACTTTTACCCCTACCGTCAATAAACTAAACAAACATACCCCTCCTTGGACAGAAAACCCCAAATCAATCAAAATTACCCAATTATAACCCAACCCGACCCACTTAATAATATAACCCATTTCTTTTACCCAAATCACTTTTGTTTTCCACACCACCAAAGTCACCACCCTCTTCAAGATCTCCTTCACCACCACCGCCGAAACCACCACCTCTCCCACTACTCTACCTCCTCCAAGTCAGCAGCCCTATCAAGAGTCAATTTCTTGCTTTTTAAGACCAAATTCCTTCTGGGTTTCCCAGCAAAAGTTAACATAACCAAAATTGTAATTTTATTGGGTTTCCAGCAAAAGCAAGTAAATTTTACTACTCTATATTTTCCATCTTTGGCACAAATTTAGTCTCCATTGATAAGAGAAGTCTTTTTATCATATGCATGTTTTTATTCCCCTAATGACCACTGCTCTACTTCTTTTCGGGATGCACAATGATTCTCACCTTACTTCATTCTCAGCTTGAAGCGGGTCGAATGAAGGGTGCAGTCTTGTTCTGGCAATGGCTAGATTGTTGCAATGAAGATGTGCATAGAGTGAAAGGATGAATGTGTAGTTTTGTGAGTTCCCACTGGCTAGGTTGTTTTAAATAAAATCCAAATGGTTGGTGTCAACTATACCATTTAATCATACATATTTTACAGTAAATATAAAGGTGGCCTATGAGGTGTTATGATTCATAGTGAATAGGCATGAAGGTGACACTGGAGTTAGAGTAGTGGGAGAGGTGGTGGTTTCGGCAGTGGTGGTGAAGGAGATCTCGGAGAGGGTGGTGGCTTTGGTGGTGGTGGTGAGGAAAACAAAGGTGATTTGGGTAAAAGAAATGGGTTATATTATTAAGTGGGTAGGGTCAGGTTAAAATTGGGTAATTTAAGTAAAATCGGGTAATTTTAATTGATTTGAGGTTTTTCATCCAAAGAGGGGTATATTTGTTAAGTTTATTGACGGCAGGGATAAAAATAACTTGTTTTTAACGGCAGGGGTAAAATCAACTAATAAAACAAAGTTGAGGGGTAATTTTAACCCTTTTCCCTTTTTTATTTTATTTATCCCAACTTTTGAGGAGTTGGTGGAGTAGTTCTTATTCAATCTGTATTTAAACCAATACTAATGAAAACAAAACTTTGCAGAAACAATAAATTTCAAAGTTTAAATCATGTAGCGAAGAACAAAAATTAATGACTGTAAAACATACCAGAATCTATAACAATCGTATGAAATGGGAAGGAAAAAAAATTGAGCTCACTGAATGCACAATGTCCCCTTAATTAAGAAAATTATTGTCCTGTAGTATCCAAGGTTTGAATTGGAATAGATCCTCTAAGGATAGAACGATTCTATTCACCAGTATATTGATACCCAAAACAAATGGTGTTAGCGAGGCACCGACATTAAAGTACATGAATAATGAATTTGTGCAGAAGAAGAAAAAGAAGTTCAGAAATTTTCATAAGTAAAAAGTCTGAGGAATCACATGTATTTATAGCCAACAAGCATTGGTTCCGAAAGGTTGCAACCGTTCAGAAACCACACAACCATTCATGAAAGTTTGCAACCTTCCAGAACGGTCATGGTTGTTCCTGAAAGTTACAACCTTTCAAAACAGTCATTTCCAACGGTGAGAAATTCAAATAAAACGGGAAAGACGTTTTAAACTCAGATCGCGCGAATTCAAGTTGGGTTGGGTCATTTTGGCTAATTATTTAAGTAATTAAAAATGTCTCGGCCATTTAATTTAATTAAATAAATAAATAATTAAAACAAACTTTTTCCAAAATCTATTGATTGATCACTTTCCAAAGCCAAAGCCAAGCCGAGCGACGACAATGACGGCTCGAGGGGTCCCTCTTTTCGGCCCTTTTAACAACTAGTAGAAGTGTTTCTCTTATTTAAGAACTTTAACTTTTCTTTCCACCACCAATGAGGGAGAAATGCCTTTTACTAAAACATAAGAGAAATCTTCCTATCATTTCCCATTAATTCTTACTATATACCCAATAATCCCCCACATGAATGGGGAATGGTTATAACATAAAAAAATGCACGAATGAGTGTGTGCTTTACAAGCAAGGATCAATTGCATCTGGATAAGTAGGTTTCCTGTTGAACTTTCCACAGTGAACATATGTCGGATATACTCGATCAATCGGTAGATGTGATATCTTTGAACCGTCGAGCTTTGGTGTATACCTAGACAACCATATGTCATATGATTAACTCTTTACCGTTTATGGTTCTTATGGTTGTATTCGTTTCAACCATGGACACCTCTTGGTTTCATGAGTGTATAGAGAATATGATTTTTACAATAATTCTCTTTGAAGCGACTTACACTTCACACTTACATAGGTGATTTCTAACTGTGTCATAGAGTAGATACACTATTTGGTCAAATCTGCCAAACTTAGCAAATCATTAAAAACTTTAAGCTTTATTAACTCGTTAACAAGGCTTAATGTTTTAACCTTGTTCCTGAACATTGTCTTCATCGTGAGAATGGATTGAGTTGATTGACAATGCTAAACCGTCAGTCACAACTTTGTTTTCTCCTTGAACCTCGTGGGATCTCTAGTCTGCTAGGTAGAATTACTGTCATGATGACTTGTCCTAAGCCGTAAACCCATTTCCTTAGATGATCTTTCAGCTGCCTCTCTCACTAGGCCTTTTGTTAGTGAATCTGACACATTATCTCTTGACCTTACATAGTTAATTGTGATAATTCCACTATAGAGCAGTTGTCGTATGGTATTATGTCTCTGTTGTATATGACGAGATTTTCCATTGTACATGACGCTTCCTACCCTACCTATTGCTGATTGACTACCCCAATGTATGCATATAGGTCCCACATGTTTGGGTCAAAATGGAATATCCTCTAAGAAATGACGGAGCCATTCAACTTCTTCACCGACCTTATCTAAGGCAATAAATTCAGATTCCATTGTAGAGCGAGTGATACATGTCTGTTTAGATGATTTCCAAGAGACTGTTCCTTCACCAAGTGTAAGCACATACCCACTTGTGGATTTTGATTGGTGATACAATTTTCATCACTATATCCTTCAATTATGTCAAGATATTTATTATAATGCATGGCATAAAGTTGTGTATGTTTCAGATACCCCAACACACGTTTCATTGCCATCCAGTGAGTTTGATTAGGATTGCTAGTGAACCGACTTAGCTTCCTAACAACACATGTAATATATGGTCGCGTACAATTCATAATATACATGAAACTTCCCAACACTCTGGCATAGTCCAATTGAGAGACACTTTCACCTTCATTCTTTTAAAATGTAAAACTTATATCAATTGGAGTTTTGACATCGTTGAAATTCAAGTACTTGAACTTGTCCAATACTCTTTCAATATAATGAGATTGAGATAATGCTAGTCCTTGTGGAGTTTTGTGAATTCTGATCCCTAAGATCAAATCAGCAGCTCCCAACTCCTTCATATCGAACTTGCTGGACAACATGCGCTTATTAGCATTTATATCGTTAATATCTTTACTCATTATTAACATGTCATCAACATACAAACAAACAATGACTTCATGATTCAGAATGTTTTTAATGTAGAAACATTTATCACACTCGTTAATCTTGAATCCATTTGTCAACACATCGTTTGGTCAAATTTAGCATGCCATTGTTTGGGTGCTTGTTTGAGCCCATAAAGTGACTTAACAAGTTTGCACACTTTCTCTTCTTTATCAAGAACTACAAACCCCTAGATTGTTCCATGTGAATTTCTTTCTCCAACTCTCCATTTAAGAAGGTTGTCTTAACATCTATTTAATGGTTTTGAAGTTCATGCACGGCCTCTAGTGCTATTAACATCCTAATAGATGTTATCCTTGTCATTGGAGAGTATGCATCAAAGTAATCGAGACCTTCCTTTTATCTGTATCATTTGACTACAAATCTAGCCTATAGTCCCATAAGCTTTTATTTTCCTTTTAAAGATCCATTTTGATCCTAAAGGTTTATTTCCCGGAGAAACATCAACCAATTCCCAAGTATGATTATTTAAAATTGATTCAACCTCACTATTGACTCCTTCTTTCAAAAATGTTGACTCAGAAGAAGACATCGCTGCTTTAAATGTTTGAGGTTCATTTTCAAGCAGGAGGGGGCCACAAAATATGGTCCAAAAGAAGTAGATTTCCGTTGGCAATTACTAAGCCTAGGGTCCTCGTTATGTAGTGTATTTTCCATTGATTGTTCCGGTGGTCGTTTAAATCTTTCACTTGTTGACTCATATTCAGTTTTGTACAGATAAATGTGTTCCAAGAACTCAACACTATCTAACTTAATTACCATATTAATGATCGAATAACGCTATCAAAGACACTTAATCCAGTTCTAAGAGTCAACGATCGTTAGTCAGTATATAACCCAACCAATTGGGTTGGGATCGTTCCCATAGAGAGCGGTACGTGGTCAAGATTCAGTAGTCAAGTGCGAATAAGTTTGAATCAGTCATAAGAATAGACATTATCGAATAAACACATAGTTCAAATTAAGGGGTGACACAAATGTCAAATAACAGGGTTTTTTTTAATTGTAATTATCAACTACAACAACAGCAAATAACACAAAAATAATAATATTGAGACGGGTTCTTGGGATGTGATTGGATTATAGGCTAAGGTAGACATGTGGCTGATTGCAATTTTTAGTAAATATCTGTAAATCAGTGAATACGCTAGACTTTAGTGGGGATAAACTTTCTCTCGAGCAATTTACCCCGAATCAAGTCAGTTTCTCTCGAACATCAACAAACATGCAAATAAGAACAACCTACGCTTTAGTCCATTCACTCTCTCAAGTTGAATGTGTGGAAAAGGGTTTAGGATTCATTCTCTCGAGCTGAACCCATGACAACCCAATACATACAGACCATCAATTCAATAATCTTGGTTTTAAAACCTCTCTCTCGAGCAAGTCAAAAACACGAAGGTAGAGTTGCATTTGCAACTACAACCCTTTAAATTGAACCACAATGACTGATTGAAATCACTTTTAAACAACATTTAAACTAACAATTAGCAATACCTACAAGCTAAATCAACCTATAACCACATAATCACACCCCAAGAATTGGGGTTTTAGCTAGACATCATAAAAAGATAGAAATCATTACCAAATTGTGTTTCCATCATTTGGGTAAGATTAATTTCGTCTTTACAAAGGTCCAAATTAAAGAATCTTCAATACCCACTTTCAATTTCTCAAAATATGGAAAACTTCAAATCTTCAAAGCTAAGGAAAAATTTGTCTCAATACTCAGAGTTCAAAAATAAGATACTTGGTAATGAGAAAAGCTCCTAAACATAATGTTTGAAAATGTATTTATAGTCGCCAAAAGTTTGCTGCAAAGGACCATTCGGCGCAATATGTCGGGATCGTAGATCAACTCAGATATCCGCCCTTTGGTCAGTTCTATCACCTTTTTGCTTTAGCCTTCATCATCTTCATGTTCTGTAACTTTGGGCGATCCAACACTGCTTCGCGGAACCACTCGACGACACGACGACTGCTCTGTTCTATCGCCCACTTGATTTTCTCCTTCATGGTTTCGCACACTGGAACTTTAGGCGAGGTAATAGCCACTCAGTGACTCACCCAATGGATTAGGCGATCACCAAGCCTTCTTTTCTTAGTTCTTTCAGTTGCCTTGTTCCTTTATGCTCGTTAGTGTCCATTCTTTGTTCCTCAATCCAAATACCTGGAAATCAAGGATTTTACATCAGTTATTGGCACAAAATAAGCATTTGAGGACACAATATCTATCCAAATAAAGCCCTAAATGAGTCCAAATTGTGGATTCATCAACACCCCCAACTTAAACTTTTGCTTGTCCTCAAGTAAAATTCAAGTTCAGTAGTTCAAAAAGTATGTCTCAAATAGTGCTACACATGACTTAACAATGAATGCATACAAAAAGACTCAACTTACTCATGCAAGAATCAATTGTGCACTCAAAGATTTAAGTTGTGACTCACCATTACCAAAGATTCTCAAGTTCACAATACTTGCTTCAAATGCAAGTTCAAGCTCAACAAAGGTACTCAAATTCCCTCACACAAGGAATGATTCCATATTCCCACACAATGGTTCTACAATTTATAGCTCCGGAATCCAAAACAACTCTCACACTAAAAAAGATGAACACATGCATTGATTAGGTTTACCCTTATTTTCCAATTAACACTTGTTTCAACTCACTCAAGATCAAACAAGTCTTTTAAAGGCCTGTAACAGGGTTGAGTGTAAATGTATGGTCATTTAGGCTAAGTGACTTCTATCCTCATGAAATGTGGTGTGAACAACACTTCCTTCCCTTTTCTCCATCATTATCCTATTCACCCTATTATTCATTTTCAATAAACTTTGGACACCCAATTTCTTTTGCAACTTTATTTCAAAACTTTTTCGTCCTTTTTCTTTTTCATTCATCTTTTATTTTTCTCCTTTTTCTCTTTTTTTTTTGTACGAAGGGGTTCCATCTTTCTCAAAACCATATATCAAAAGGGATTCTTTTGCATTTCTTGATTTACCTTCTCTTTTCACCACACCCCCAACTTAGGATTTTGGCCTAAGTTGGCTATTCACACAAACCACATCTCATGAGGACTAAGGGTGAAGTGATAGAGAAAGGTCACAATTTGTATCAAGTTTCTTCCAAGAAAAGGCAAAGGCTCAAAGGTGTTCAAGCAAGGATCACACACTCACAAGGTAGGTCACAAAAGAGGTATAATGTCAAATTGTTTCACTCTTTAAAGTTGCCTAAGATCATTTCAAGAGATTGCATCACTTAGTCAACCAGACCAACAATGTAAATTCTAGGTGTCATCACACATGGTTCACGGTAAGCTCATCACACACAAGGCATTGACACCAATGTCAAAAAAGACTTCACACTTTCTCTAGTGTGCAATGTTCATTACAAGAGACTCAATTTGATAATTGGCTAGTCACAATGAGATGCAAAAAGTTCACATATTGCCTCATCGTAGCCGCACATTTATTTTTGTTCGATTATAAGCACTATTTAAGTCGTCGTATTGATCAAGACCGATACTCAAATTTGCAAGAGAACAGCCACATTCAAACATAAACAAGAGGTGGCACAATTTTCTTGGAAGGGTCCAAAAATCATTTACAATTAAAACAAGGAGCCACGAGCTTAATCTTCCACAAAAATAGAGCGAAAACACGATTTATAGATCAAAACCCAATATATAAAAAAAACAATAATCACACAAAGGTGGGCCTTACCCCACCACAAACAAAAACTATTTGTCCTCAAATGCAAGAAATAAAATATCCAAAAGTTAGTAAAAATAAGACAGAGAGGGAGGTAAAGAGGGATCCTATCTAAACAATCGCTCCATCTGTCTGGGCATCAGTGCCCGATGTAGTGCTCTGAACCAGGGCATTAGTGCCCGGAGTCACATCAATAGAAACCATACTATCTCCACTAGGAGCTGCCAACGGTGTGTCTGACAAAGATATCTGCATAACTGCATCTACTATGGCCTCCTCAGTATTTGTAAGGCCCTCATAGGAAGCCTCCTCAGCAACCCCAAGTATCTTCTCATCTGTCTCCGCCTCAGACTCGGGATCGGCCGCCTCCTCAACTCTAACATCATCTCCAGTGGTAGCCGGAGGCATATCTGGCTTGGTTGGCACATTAGGGATATCCACTATCTCGAAAATCATGGACATCTCGATGGACTTCAGCTGATCCACATCTTTCCTTAGTGTAGCAATGACGGCCTTTAGAGCCGTCACCTTCTCGTGGCCCCTTGGCCCCATTCACACACTACTATCCTAGCCGCAAGGGCATCAATGGTAGCACTCAATGGTGTCATAGCATCAACAAGGGTTGTCTGAATCATGCTCGAAATGGAGGCCTCGAGTCTGGCGGCACGACGAGCAGCAGAAGGGGCTAGTTGCCCCATCCTTAGCAATGTAGCTTGAGTGAGCAGGGGCCGGGAGACAACAGCAGATCTGGGAGGCAGTGTAGCAGCAAAAGAACCTGGAGTATCAGAAGGAACAACACTAGAAGTACCTGAAGGTCCAGGGGCCGGAGTAGGCAATAGAGCCTCTGCATGTAATGTCTGAGGTTCAACAACCGGGGATGAGTCCACCGGGGCTACCTTTTTCCTCTATGCGTTGTCGTTCAAGTACTCCGCCTAGATCCTCCAGATGTCAGTAGAAGACGTGTGAATCACTTCCACCTCCTTCTTCTCATCTCTAGGCACCCGAGCTTGTCTGCACAACTCGATAATCAAATTTGGGAATGGAAGGGAAGTCTGTCACTACTTGGCCCTCATAAGCATCTCCTGGGCAATAATCATCCCCATATTCAGTCTTGTCTCCGCGATGATGAAACCAAGATAGGATGCTTTGGCGTGGCAGAGAATCGACTCATTCTAGGAAGGCATGATGGTACTGCTGATGAAGTCAAACCAATACCTCACTGCCACATTGAGGTCCTTCTTTTCTATATCTGCTCTAACCTCTAGCCACTTAGGAGTACCATCAGAAATCAATGGAGCTAACCACTTCTTCATGACCTCTAATGTTTGTGTCCTGATCTTGTACTGGCAGTCATTCTTAATTCTTATTGTAACCCCAGGACTGCATTAATAGCATCACTATTACACTTCAACTTCCGGCCTCTGACAACCACATAGTCAATTGGCTTGAATTTGGCTGCCGACTTCTTCCCTTGTGGTATCAAGGCACTATAAGCATTGTAGAACTCTCTGACCCAGGTTGGACTGTACGAACCACGGGGTTTGGTGAAGAGCTGGAACTTGTGGGACCATAGGCAACTCATGATCTCTGGATATCTGGCGATGACTCCATCAGTGGAGAGCCTCTTCTCCTCTATGATGGTCCTCAATCCCTCAGTTTTCAGTCTATTTATAGACCTGGGAGGAGGACCCTGTACCGGTGGTGCTAGGACCACGACCTGTGCTGTAGTAGGAGGAGGAGTAGTAGCCCGGGGAGTTTTGATCCTAGACGGATCATGTAACCTCTTAAATCGCAGCTCCGCTTGCTGGGCTGCTAACAGTTCATCATCCTCTGGCTCAAAAGCTGTGGCTGGATGCTTCTGGTGCTCACCCTCACTCTCAAAAGTGGTGAGGTGAGCAACATAGATACCGTCACTGTCGGAGCTGGCCTCCGGTGACGCTGATACCTTTCCTTTCCCACCAGTTGTGGGAAGTTTGGTGGCTTTGGCTCTGGATGCACCTGCATCCTCATTGAGTTTTATTCATTTGGCTCTCTTGCGGGGCGACATTCCCCTATCAGCAACCTTTGGTCTAGCCATATCTGCAAAAACATCAAAAAGAGTTAGAAACAACTCAAGCAAAAGCAGAGAAGAACACAGTTGCAGACAGACTCGCTGAACCGGTCGATGAGTCACCGAATCGCTTTGGCGAGCTGAATCGGGCTCTTCGAAATGATTAGCTCAAAATTCCCAGCAAATTTTGTCATGCGGCGATGGGAAGAGCCTTTCGGTAAATCGCCGATAGCATTCGGTGAGCAAGGACTAGCCCGCCGAAAGTAACAATGCATTTTAGGGGTTAGGGGCGCAGAAAGGGCGATCAAGAAGGACTTTCGATGAGTCGCCGAGGTCACTCGGTGAACTCAGGCTTCTCGCCGAAAGTTACAGACCCAAACTCAAAATCAAGCAAGAAATAAAAGGTGATAATGGGTGATTCGGCGAACCGCCGAGTGATTCGGCGAACCGCCGAGTGGTTCGGCGAGCTCGACCCAACGTGCCTACTTTCAACCCAACTTCCCAAATTCTACGCCGCAGCCCTCGAAAACAAAATCAAACCATACACATGTACAATTAAACCAAGACCCATACTACCCATTACCTCGGGATACTCAGACTTCTCCCGATTTGGCCAAATTTGGCCATTTGATGACTTTTGCCCTTAAGAATGACGTCAACCGCTCTATCATTGGGCAAATTACGTCATTTGGCACAAATGCGGGTTACTTAGACTTCACCCGACTAGATCCAACACCATGCAAGCACAACCCCACGATTTTAATCAATTTGAAAGCACGAAAAACTCGGGAATTCAACATTATAAGCATTATGGGCATGATATTCAAAGTAAAATAGGCACACACATATACAAGTACGATCAGAGAGGTCCATCACACATCACTAAGATTACAATCATTGCAAATGAGTACAAACTTCTAAAAGAATGAATTTGGGGTTCGGAAACCAATATTTTAAGTCGAATAATCAAGTTGTAAAGCTAGGCGGCAATGAAATCCAACTCCGAACACAAATTCGACAACTAAAATACGATAAAAATGCAAGAAATATGAAAAATATTGTGCAGGTGTGAGTTTGGGAAGTTCAAAAGTGAGGGAAAGTGAAAGAGGTTGAAAGTTTAAACCTTCGGCCTTTAAAAATCGTCTAGTTCTCGTCCATTCAGCGACATTAGTCTTGCTCGCTGACCCACTCAATGACGCACCGAGTGGGCACTTACCTCGCCGAGTTTTACAGGACCACCAGTTATTGTGGGGGTCCAAACGATGGTCTAAGTCATGATCAATGACCTGGTCGGCGATTCGCCAATATGCTCCTGGGCTCGCCGAGTTTTACAGGCTTAACCCATAAGGTTTCTTGAGCCTAACGGCGGTCCGAGTCGGGCTCGCCGACCTTTTCAGCGATGCGTCGACTGAATTTTTTGGCTTGCCAAACTGCACTTTTCAAACACATTCTACACTTTGACCTGCACAATCAACACACCATTATTTACCAAAAACAAAAACAAAGCAATAAAGGTTCTTGGGTTACCTCCCAAGCAGCGCCTTAGTTAACGTCACAGCACGACGCAAGTCCACACTTAAACCTCATTCTTAGGGTTGGCCATCGTATCACTAGGAAACCCTCCTTGTTATCGCGGGTTCAAATGTGACAAAATCTTATCCATTTGGGTCTCCAGCTGTTTGATAGAGACGGAATGAGAGGTAACCATCTATCTAAGTGTCGACACATCTTCTTTCATTTCTTTCAAAACCTTGTTTGACCCTTCAACCTTGTTGAGAATACGAGAAAACATATCCTTAAACCGACCACCTTCCAAATCCTTTGGGTTTTGACGCTCGTGGGGAGGCACTTACCTATCCTTTTCCCCATTCTTCCAATTGGGATTTCGATCCCTCCACTCTCTATCACGATCCTTCCAACTTTCATCCCTGTTCCAACCTTGGTTACCACCCTGCCTCGGGTAGTTTGAACGATAACCACCTCTTTGGTTGGCTAGGAAGTTCACCTCTTCGTTGTACAAAGCCTCAAACTTTGCCTCATCAGGATTAGCACACCTGACACCCACAATATTGACACTTTGAGCACCAGCTCCCATGACATTTTTGGAGAAAATGTCAAGTTGTGTCATGATCTTTGCCATGTTCTGGTCCCTCTCTTGGTCTTTCTCCAACTGCTCCTTGGTCAATTTAAATGTGAGAGGGGAGACCTAATCTTCGCGGGTGTACCAATCCCGATTTATCGTGGTCATGCCATCTAAGAGATGAGCTGCTATCACATAAGGTTGCTACATTAAACCTCCCAGAGAATGTTGGTCAGCAACACCCTTGTTTACCGAATCAAGGCTCCGGTAAAAATACTGTAGCAAAACGTTGTTGGGTAAGCCATGAGGTTGGCATTGGAGCACCAACTTCTTGAATCGCAGCCAAGTCTCATGAATTGGATCACCCTCCAAACGCTTAAAACTCTGAATGCTATCCCGAAAAGTTCTCATCTTCGAAAGAGGGAAAAATCACACCTGAAATGCGGTGAGAAGATCTTCCCACGAAGTGATTGATTCTTGTGGCAATTCAGCTAGCCACTTACATGCTTCTCCTATCAAAGAGAATGGGAATAATCTCAATCGAACCGACTCTTGGGATATATTATTGAAGGAGAACGACCCGCAAACATCAACAAAATTTCAGATGTGCTCATTGGGATCCTCATGAGCTAAACCACCGAACAACCCTTTCAATTTCAAGAGTTCCAACATAGTACTTGTGATATGGAACACCGCATTCCCTTCAGCCGGAGGCAAGAGAATGGCACCAATTCCACCCATTTGATGAGGGTCATTAGCATTCGGCTCATTAACATCATTTAAGTTGCCGAAGTCATCTTGGTGGTCCACTTGGCTACCATTTCTCCCGTTGACACTCATACTTTCTGCCTCAAAACACAAACACGTAAACCAAAATTAAAAGTAAGTAAATTCAACTATAACTAAAAAGAACAAAATTCAACTTAACTAAAGAATCTTAACGAACACCACTCCCCGGCAGCGGCACCATTTTGATCTAATAATGCTATCAAAGACACTTAATCAAGTTCTAAGAGTCAACAATCGTTAGTCAGTATATAACCCAACCAATTGGGTTGGGATCGTTCCCACAAAGAGCGGTACGTGGTCAAGATTCAGTAGTCAAGTGTAAATAAGTTCGAATCAGTCATAGGAATAGACATTATCGAATAAACACATAGTTCAAATTAAGGGGTGACATAAATGTCAAATAACAGGGTTTTTTTATTGTAATTATCAACTACAACAACAACAAATAACATGAAAATAATAATATTGAGACGGGTTCTTGGGATGTGATTGGATTATAGGCTAAGGTAGACATGTGTATGATTGTAATTGTTAGTAAATAGTTGTAAATCAGTGAATAAGCTAGACTTTAGTGGGGACAAACTTTCTCTCAAACAATATACCCCGAATCAAGTCACTTTCTCTCGAACACCAACAAGCATGCAAAGAAGAACAACCTATGCTTTAGTCCATTCACTTTCTCGAGCTGAATGTGTGGAAAAGGGTGTAGGATTCACTCTCTCGAGCTAAACCCATGACAACCCAATACCCATAGACCATCAATTCAGTAATGTTGGTTTTAAAATCTGTCTCTCGAGCAAGACAAAAACACGAAGGTAGAGTTTCATTTGCAACTACAACCCTTTAAATTGAACCACAATTACTGATTGAAATCACTTTTAAACAACATTTAAACTAACAATTAGCAATACCCACAAGCTAAATCAACTTATAATCACATAATCACACCCCAAGAATTGGGGTTTTAGCTAGGCATCATAAAAAGATAGAAATCGTTACCAAATTGTGTTTCCATCAACTGGGTAAGATTAATTTCGTCTTTACAAAGGTCCAAATTAAAGAATCTTCAATACCCACTTTCAATTTCTCAAAAAATGGAAAACTTCAAATCTTTAAAGCTAAAGAAAAGTTTGTCCTAATACTCAAAGTTCAAAAATAAGATACTTGGTAATGAGAAAAGCTCCTAAACATAATGTTTGAAAATGTATTTATAGTCGCCAAAAGTTTGTTACGAAGCACCATTCGGCGCAATAAGTCGATATCGCCGATCAACTCGGCGATACGCCCTTTGGTCAGTTCTATCACCTTTTTGCTTTGGCCTTCAACATTTTCATGTTTTGTAACTTTGGGCAATCCAACACTACTTCGCGGAACCACTCGGTGACACGCCGAATGCTTCGTTCTATCGCCGACTTGATTTTCTCCTTTAGGGCTTGGCACACTGGAACTTTAGGCGAGATAATAGCGACTCGGCGACTCGCCCAATGGATTAGGCGATCACCAGACCTTCTTTTTTTCGTTCTTTCAGTTGTCTTGTTCCTTTTTGCTCGTTAGTGTCCATGCTTTGTTCCTCAATCCAAATACTTGGAAATCAAGGATTTTACATCAGTTATTGGCATAAAATAAGCATTTGAGGACACAAAATCTATCCAAATAAAGCCCTGAATGAGTCCAAATCGTGGAATCATCAACTAACATGACTTTTAGGATTATTATCAGATTTTTGAACCAAAAATTGACAGGATTTACTATTTACAACATATCCAATAAATACATAATCCATTGTTGTAGGTTTAATTTTCACCCTCTTAGGTAAATGAACTTGTACCTTGGCTAAATACCCCTACACTTTGAAATATTTTAAGTTGGATTTCTTTCCTTTACATAACTCTTATGGAATAGATTACGTTTTGCTATGGGGTACCCTATTGAGTATCTGATTATCCGTAAGGGTAGCTTCCCCCCACAAGCTTTGCGGTGAACCAGAACTGATTAACAAGGCATTCATGATTTCCTTTAATGTTCGGTTCTTGCGTTCCACCATTCCATTTGATTATGGTGTGTAGGGTGCAATAGTTTGATAAATAAGACCATATTCCAAACATATCTCTACAAAAGGAGATTCGTATTCTCCACCTCTATAACTCTGAATCATTTTTATCTTTCGATTTGATAGATTCTCCACTTCATTCTTGTATTGCTTAAATGCATCAATTGCTTCATCCTTACTATTAAGTAAATATACATAACAATATCGAGACTTTTCAACCCAGATATCTTGTGATCTTTCAGGTTCATACATTGAGAAATATTAGATGAAAATCCATCAGGAACGTTTAAATTTTTTAGGAAAAGGCATAACTTGTGCTTATCTTCGGGAGATAATGTGTAGCATGTAGTTGGAACTTCAAGTTTCTTTCCCTTTTGGATAGGGTGCAATTCTGGCCTAATTTTCATTTCTTGCAAATCTAATCGAGTTTTAATTGTGTCCTTGGTCTTTCCTTTGACATTCATGATTGTCTCTATAATATTATCAAAAATATTTTTCAATATGCATAACATCCAAATTATGTCGCAACGCAAGACTCTTCCAATATGGAAGTTCAAAAAAAATACTTTTTTTTTCCAATTATCCTTTCAATTTTCATGTGATATATTTTTCCTTTTCTTTGGATCCTTTGATAATTGTGGCCTTTCAAGATCCTGCACATGATTAAGTATCTCAATACCAGAACGCAATTGTGGCGGGGGTCTTCTCTCCTCTGTACCATTAAATGACTTCTTCTAATTCCTATATTTGTTATTATGAGGAAGGTAACGTCGATGAACCATATAACACAGCTTCTTACCATTAGCCAATCGAGTTGATGAAGTGTCTTTATTGCAACATGGACATGCCAATTTCCTTTTGTACTCCATCCAAATAAATTTCCATATGCTGAAAAGTCATTAATGGTCCACAAGAAAGAAACATGCAACTTAAAATTCTTTCTAGCTAACGCATCAAATGTCTCAATACCAACTTCCCACAATTCCATTAATTCCTCTATTAAAGGCTGAAGATATGTATCAATTTCATCTACTAGGCCGTTTGGACCAGAAATAAGCATTGACAAAATAAAATTTTCTTGTTTCATACACAACCAAGGTGGTAAATTATAAGGAATAAGAACCACACGCCAAATGCTAAGTGAAGTTTTTGAATTTCAGAATGGCTGAAAGACTGAGTTCTTTAATTATCTTTTTTGCCTCATAATATGATTTTGGCGAATTGGCGTCGTAAGGAAACAACACCTCTTTTAATATTTTCAATAACATTGTAAATGACGCATTATTCCAACGACCCATACTTTTGATGTGAAGCAATTTAATCAAGAGGAAAGCTTTGAAGCTTTGGAATTTTGATATAGTGGCTACTCGATATCCTTCAATAGGCTATAAAATCTTTTTGCTTCAACATTTGGTTCCTCCTAAAGTAAATCATCACCATCAGTGTGTGTAGTTCCTCCATCAAGATTAGGATATAAATCTCTCAACAATTCTTCTACTTCATCACCGTCTTCATCTTCAAATTCAAATTCAAATTTGGATTCAGATTCTGACAATGGCTCATTCAAACGTTCTCCATGGTGATACCAAAAAGTATAATTCTTAATTATTCCATATACTTGCAAATGTGTCTCAACTATTTTACGAGTTCCTATAGTTGATTGTAACAGTTGACACATGTACATCGTATTTCGTATTCTTCTCCTATTTTTTGAAAAACATAATCCAAAAACTTTTGCACGCCTACTAAATAGGTTTCATCAACCTTATGGTCAACTAGTTGCATCCATTGCTTACTAGGAGCCATAACCTTGAAAAGTACATAAAAGTGAGATTAAAAAGGATAAAGGATAAGAAAAATACTAAAATCCGTACAATTTGTTATAATTAGATGCACAAAATAGAAATGTGTGTTATGATTGACACACCACTGGTTAAAATATATACTATTTGTATAAAGGCATTATTCATGGTGTTCCATTTATCTCATCATAAAATAAGATATGATATAGTATCTAATTATCTGATAGGGAGGTTTATTGTACAGCTCACTCAAATCACATGTGATATTTTGGATTCCAAAAATGAATGAAATGCATTTTTCAACAAAATGATAATCAAATTGCACTAATAAACATAAAATATTACTTATCTTAAAACATGTAATCTTCTATAGCTTTCTACTTACACAAAATAGTCGCTTGTGATTATAAAAATTCTTGTTGGTAGTCGCTTCTGATTAAAAAGTCTTGGCTCATTACTAACTTCTCCTAAAGTTAATAATGACTTAGTCGCATCCTCAAACTAATACATAAAGAAAGAATCAAGAAAATTAGTAACTGCAACTATATGCTACATTGGCTATTAGTCCAAACTCCAGAACACTACATTTTCCCTCACTAAATCATAATAGAGGTGAATGTTTGTTTAAGTTTGAGCATGAAATTTAATTATATATATATATATATATATCGATATATTAGTCAAGCAGTTGCACAAATACAAGTATACAATGGCACCTTAATGTCTAATATTAAGCATAATTTTAGGCTCAACTGGGCAGGACTTGATTCTGGTGAAAAACATTCAGATAATACTACTGTATATACTATATTTTTATAGGTGATGTGGCAACTGATTTCACAGATTACATGTTTCTGAAGATATTCAGGGCCAACTATTCCTTAATCAATGGAGTTAAGGTTGTAATAGATAGAGAAATATGGCATATAACGAGGTTGTTGATTTGTTAGATTTGTGGATGAAGGTGATCAGTTTCGCACTATGACTTAGATAAATTCAAAGTTTTGCTCCACTAGTCATAGACACATTAGTTCTACAGCTAACAAGAAGAATGTTAGAGGCCAAATGTAGGCTTTATATCAAAATGAGGAACTCAAATTACTGCAGCAAAGGTTATATGACTATTTTCATTGTAAACTTTGATTCCAATGTAATTCATGATTACCTCAAGCAGGCTTTTTTAAAACTATAGGCAATTACTTTATGTAAAAATAACATTAGGCAAACATTGTCGTTTTATTCAATTTACCAACAGAAGTTGTGATCCAAATCAGTAGAGTATACACCATGATATGACGATTATATTTATGCCTACTGATCAGGACCCATCCTACGTAGTTGTTTATATAAAAATAGTACGTTATAATTCATGAAACAGTGTTTTTATTCAAATTTTATATGCACTCTATATGAAATATGAATCTTAAGTAGTGTTTTTCTTAAAGAATTAAATTATTTATTAGAAATCTCAATCCAATAATCTTCCCTCCACTAATTTTATAATAGAAAAGAGACCAGATTTTGAAACCATTAACCTATTTATTGTGAAAAAAAGGAAGAACAAAAAGAGTAGCATGAATACAACAATGAAAAAACAACATCAATAAAACATATGGAAGAAGCAAAACAACTCTATCGGAAGAGGAAAAAATCTGGAATTCTATTTTGAGCAAAACTGGGGTGGAATTCTATTTTGAGCAGAGCAACAACAATGCAAGCAACTTTAGGACAGAGTGACGACCTTGATCAGTTGCAATGGGGATCTTAAGAGCTCAAACTAGGGAAACTTTAATTTTAGGACGGGCTACTACACAATTTGAGTAAAAACAGATGGTCTCTTTGTTTACCTTCAGTGCTATAACTTTTAGCGCTTAATTTTTTGTTAAAAGTGAAATTTTTGTCTTTTTTAATATTTCAGTATAAAATATGACGGAACTTTTCTCCCGTCAAGGCCTTCAATATTTCTTAGGACCAGTAAATTAGTTTTTTAAGGACTAGATTAATACCTTCTCAATAAAATGTACAAATAAGGACCGAAATATAATCTCGTCCCAATAGATATACTTTTAGAGACATGATAATTCACTCGTACCTAAATGTTGGTCTTAAATAAGGCTTTTTCTTGTAGTGATTATCAGATTTGTGAACCAAAAATCAACAGGTCTTACTGTTCACAGCATATCTAATAAATACACAATCCGCTATTTTAGGTCCAATTTTCACCCTCTTGGGTAAATGAACTTGTAGCTTGGCTAAACACCCCACACTTTGAAATATTTCAAGTTGGATTTCCTTCCTTTTGATAACTCATATGGAATAGATTGCATTTTGCTATGGGATACCCTATTGAGTGTCTGGTTAGCCGTAAGGGTAGCTTCCCCCCACAAACTTTGTAGTGAACCAGCATGGATTAACAAGGCATTCATCATTTTCTTTAATGTTCTATTCTTCCGTTTCACCATCCCATTTGATTGTGGTGTGTAGGGTGCAGTAGTTTGATGAATAATACCATATTCCAAACATATATTTACAAAAGAAAATTCTTATTTTCCACCTCTCTCACTCCAAATCATTTTTATCTTCCGATTTAATTGATTCTCCACTTCATTCTTGTATTAATTAAATGCATCAATTGCTTCATCCTTACTATTAAGCAAATATACATAACAATATCGAGTTCAATCGTTAATTAAAGTTATAAAGTACTTTTTCCCACTGCGAGATGGTATTGACTTCATATCGCATAGATTTGTATCAATTAAGTCTAGAGGATTTGAATTCCTGTCAATAAACTTATAAGGATGCTTAACAAACTTAGATTCAACACAAATTTCACATTTTGATTTATCACACTTGAAGTTAGGTAATACTTTTAAAGTGATCAATTTTTGCAAGGTTTTGTAATTGGCATGTCCCAAACGGGCATGCCATAAATCCGACTCCAATAAGTAATCAAAAGCAGAATTCTTATTAATTTTGTCAACAACCATTACATTCAATTTGAAAAAGCCCTCAGTGAGGTAGCCCTTTCCTAAGAACATCTCATTCTTATTTATTACAACTTTGTCACTAACTAGGACACACTTAAACTCTTTTTTAATGTGCAGTGCAGTAGAAACTACATTATTCCTGATAGTAGGAACGTGCAAAACATTGTTTAGAGTCAACACCTTACCGGATGTCATTTTCAACATTACTTTTCCAGTTCCTGCAATTTCATTGTTGTTGTGTTTCCTATGAATAGATCTTCCTCGAACTCAGCAAGAGTATACGTTGCAAAAGCTTCTCTAGCAGAGCAAACATGTCGTGTGGCACCTGAGTTGAGAAACCATTCCTTTGAATTTTCAACTAAGTTACACTCTGAGATCATTGCACATAGATCATCTGCATCATCCATCCTTTCAACTATGTTCGCTTAAATTTTGCCTTTGTCCTTGTCTTTTCTTAGAGCACGACAGTCAGAAGACTTGTGACTAGTCTTACCACAATTGTAACAGTTTCTCTTGAATTTCTTCTTTGTATAACACCCCAGAATTTTTTTGAGCTAACACTCAAACCCTTCTTCATTGTGAGTAGGATTTTACCAATGAATTTAAAATTTCTTAAGTGTTAAGGTCAGGTCACTAGATATAGCACCTTGAGTTCCAAAAATAACTAAAGAGAGTTCAATCAAGTCATTCCTAGGTTCTTCTAAGTTTTGGGTCAACCTTAAACAACCATAACTTTTAGCACATGATGAGTTAGGAGACCTATAAGGTATCAAATGAAAGATATCTGAGTCCTCTTTCCAATGCCGCTGAGTTTGCTAAATTTCGAGCTCGGATGAGGGATATATGATCGTTTGAGTGCAGCCTCTCTAGATAGGCCCTTTCCATCCGAACTAAGGAGGGGTATTTTGGTCTTTTCCTTACCCAATCAGATTAATACGAATTTTAGTAATATTTTGGGGACAAATCTGATTTGGGTCAATTTTCATAAATCCAAATACACTTAGGGTTTTAGAAGAGAGTTCAAGAAGAGAAAAGAGGAGAAACGAGGGAAGGTTCAAGACGTTCAAGATTCTTGCGATCTTTGAGGGGTTTTCGCCAAGGATTTTATCCTAAGAGGTATGTGAGTCCCTTTCCATCCGAACTAAGGAGGGGTATTTTGGTCTTTTCCTTACCCAATCAGATTTAATACGAATTTTAGTAATATTTTGGGGACAAATCTGATTTGGGTCAATTTTCATAAATCCAAATACACTTAGGGTTTTAGAAGAGAGTTCAAGAAGAGAAAAGAGGAGAAACGAGGGAAGGTTCAAGACGTTCAAGATTCTGCGATCTTTGAGGGGTTTTCGCCAAAGGATTTTTATCCTAAGAGGTATGTGAGTTCTCACAGTGTTGGATTCGTTCACCCACACGCCAATCATATTATTTTCAGTGCAAATTCATTCTTAAAGTTAAAGGATTTGAGTTCTTGAAGTTTTTTCTTGAAATTCCTTTCGTAATCTTGATTGTTGGGGTTTGGATGAGTTCTTGAGATAATTGTATGGATTTTAAGAGTTTTTTTAGAGTAGATTCTTGTTTAATTTGGTTGGGTATTCGAATCTAAATGATTGGGGGAAAAACCATTCGATTCTAGGTGAGTTAGAGTCAGAAAACGAGAAAGAAAAGTCATCAGGGTTTTCTGGGTTGGGTTGGGGCCTGGCACCCTGCGCCAGCCAATGCGCCCCAACCACACCTCTCTAGGTAGTGGGCTGGCTCCCTGCGCTACTCAGTGCTCCAGGGTCGCCTGCCCCCACCCTTTCTCCTTCGTTTTGCCCCTCTGTGTCCTTTAATACCTTCAAGCCTTATCGATTCTAAACACTCTAGATATGATTCATAACATGAATCACAACCTTGAATTCATTATTCAAATTCAAGGTAGAGTTAAGAGTTAAGTCTTGAGAGTTCATTCGAACATTTTGAGAAAGTCCCTTTGAGTCTTGTTGAGGAGTCTTCTACAACTTCTACTAACTTGTTTCAAGACTCGAGCAAGTGAGTATGAGAATTTATTCACAAGTCTAAATTATCATCACGAGATCCTTCATATCATGAACCATAACTCTTGAATTCATAATTCAAATTCAAGAGAGAGAGTTAAGAGTAGAGTTCAAGAAAGTCTTTGAGTTCAATTATGAATCCTTTGAGATCAGCTATCGATTTTAGCTAAGTTTTGAGTAAGTAGGTATGAGAATGAGAAGAGTCGTATACATGAGTCCCATATTTTTATGTAGACCCTGGAGTCGAGTCATCTATGCCCATAAATTTTGCATGAACTCCATAATTTGAGTATCTTTGAGAGGAGTAGTGTCTTCAAGTTCTAAGTCTTAAGTATTGAGTTTCTAATCCTTTTGAGATTATATTCCTAATAATGGGACTACTACATATTACCCATGAAGGTCTTTGAGTTGAGTAGTTCATGTCTATAATTCCGCATGAACCCTCTGAATCGAGCATTCTTGAGATGAGTAGTATCATTGAGTCCCTCAGTTCTGGAGTTGTTGAGTTCCAAGTATTGAGTTCTGCTATCGATTTTAGCTAAGTTTTGAGTAAGTAGGTATGAGAATGAGAAGAGTCGTATACATGAGTCCCATATTTTTATGTAGACCCTGGAGTCGAGTCATCTATGCCCATAAATTTTGCATGAACTCCATAATTTGAGTATCTTTGAGAGGAGTAGTGTCTTCAAGTTCTAAGTCTTAAGTATTGAGTTTCTAATCCTTTTGAGATTATATTCCTAATAATGGGACTACTACATATTACCCATGAAGGTCTTTGAGTTGAGTAGTTCATGTCTATAATTCCGCATGAACCCTCTGAATCGAGCATTCTTGAGATGAGTAGTATCATTGAGTCCCTCAGTTCTGGAGTTGTTGAGTTCCAAGTATTGAGTTCTATAAATGATTATTGAAAACATTGAATTGAGTTGTTCACGTCCATAATTCGGCACGAACCCTATTTTGAGAAGTCTTTTACAATCTTTTTAAATTTATTTTAAGACTTGAGCATATGAGTTTGAGGAGGAGTAGTGTCACGACCCGAGCCTACACCCTAGATGTGACTGGCACTCGAGAACTATTTCTGGTCCCCAAGAGAACCCTCATCCTAGCTGACTACAAGCGGAAGACTAACTCAAGCATACAAAGTTAAAAACTGAATAAAAATTCATGAAACTCAATTACAAAGCTTTAACTCATATGAAAAGCTCTGAATAAAAATAAATTATTCAACTAGCCATAAAATAGGCAACTTAAGTCTTTAAAACATTTAACAAAATAAATGAACAGACTTCTGAAACTCTACTGTCTATCTATGAAGCCTCTAACTGACAAAGATGGAAGTCAAGACAAGACACACGGCATCCTAACAAAATTGAAAAGTAAATGAAATCCTTCAGAAGCAAAGAGGCTCACCATAGCTAAATCAAACTCTGTGTGGTATCAACAAAGCTCTTGTTGATGACCCTGAATACATGTATCTGCATCATGAAATGATGCAGGCCAATTGGCTCAGTACGTGAAATGTACGAGCATGTAAGGGGATTCTAAAGCATAAACATAAGCTTGAACTTGATAAAAAGGAAACATACTTACCTCTTTTCAAATTTACTCTACTTACCTTTTTTCAAACATACTCAACTCAAGGAATACTCAAGGATACTCAAAACTACTCAAACTTACTCAACTCAGAAGTACTCAAGGGTAAGATACTTAACTCAGTAATGCGGTTTTCAACTCAGTGAAACTCAACAATAAGGTACTCAAAACAATGAAGCACAGATCAACTTAAGATACTCAACTCGAAATACTCAACTCATGATACTCAAGGATAAAACAATAATAAAAGATGCAATATATATGGAAAGTTGTAAAACTGTAGATATCAACTCAATGTATTGAAAACTATAATAATACTCAGTGTGTAAATAAAAATACAATATAACTCTGTGGGAGTTTCTCTAACCAACAACCATCACTATGAGCTATGTGATGATACATCGTCTCGCCCACGCTACAAGAACTGTCATATACCTTGCTGGAGTATAGAACCTCTCAACTAAGTGGATCCACTAGTCTATGCTAAAAAGCACTAAGGAATCATCTAAAAAGTATGATGCTTTCTACCCATGTTGACTACATGGTTTATGGAGACTTGAGTTATCTGAACTCGTCCCCATATCTATGCTCAATATTACTCCCAAAATATACTCAACTCATATGTTTAAAAACATTAACTCTTTCTGTGGTTTGAGAATATTACTCAAAAATCTTTTTCTTAAAAGAGATGGTACTCAAACTGCTCAAAACTCTTCTGTAAAATCTCAGTTTCCTCCTCTTTTAAATGTGAAAACATTTTACTCTTGGAATACTTAATTCCCATATATCATTTTAAAGAAAATGAACTCAAATCTACTCTTTCTCAACTCAAGTGCTCAAAGTCTTAAATCAAGTTTTAGAAAAATTTGTAAAAGACTTCTCAAAATAAGGTTCATGCTGAATTATGGACGTGAACGACTCAATTCAAGATTTTCAATAACCATACATAGAACTCAATAGTCGAAACTCAAGAACTTCAATGATACTACGTATTTCAAGAATTCTCAACTCATAAGGTTCATACGAAATTATGGGCATGAACTACTCAACTCAAGGACTCAAAGATTCTTCTCATCTCCAGACTGCTCGACTTATAGGGTTCATGCAGAATTATGAGCATGAAATACACAACTCAAGAAATTCATGGGTAATCTGTAATAGTACCACGATTAAGAATATAATCTAAAAAGGGTTAAGAACTCAATACTCAAGACTTAGAACTTGAAGATACTACTCCTCTCAAAGATACTTCAACTTATGGAGTTCATGTGGAATTTATGGGTATGAATGACTCAACTCAAGGGTCTACATAACGATATGGAACTCATGTATACGACTCATCTCATTACTTCCTTAAAATTTGGCTCAAATCGATAGTTGATCTCAAAGTATCCATAATTTAACTCAAAGACTTTCTTGAACTCTACTCTGAATTCTCTCTTGAATATGAGTTATGAATTCAAGAGTTATGGTTCATAATATGAAAGATCTCGTGATGATAAAGTAGACTCATGAATACATTTTTCTCACTCTCATACTCACTTGCTCGAGTCTTGAAACAAGTTATTAGAAATTGAAGAAGACTCCTCAAAAAACTCAAAGGAATCTCAAAATGTTTAAAAGAACTCCAAAACTTGACTCTCAACCCTACCTTGAATTTAATTTATGAATTCAAGGTTATGATTTGTGATAGGAAAGATCTCATGATGCTTAGGAGTGTTTTTAGATAGTTAAACATGAGAAACTATCAAGAAATCACTGGTTGGAAGCAAGTCCGCGATGCGGAGATGTATTTTACTGTTTGGTCGCGAAATAACTTTTGAGGCAGAGGGGTCCGTGACCTTTCCGCGACGCGAAGAAAATTTTTATGAAATAGGGAGGCAAGTCCGTGACGCAGATTGGGTTGCCAGATTCGCCCGACTTTTTCCTTCTTCGTTTTCTAACCCCAATTCCCCTAAATTTGATTCTTTTGCTCTACTTCTCTTTAGATTCAGTTACCCAACACATGTACACAATAATCTAACTCAAAACAACTCTATAAATTGACTCAATAATCTCAAGAACTCCTTGATCTCAGCCTAATTCACGAACGAAAGCAAATTCAAGAACACATATCAAGAACATTTAACTTTCAACTTTCTAGAACGAATTTAACGCTGAAATTAAAATGATTGGCGTGTGGGTGAACAAACCCAACACTATGGAAGCTTACATACCTGAAAGAACCATCTTGTTGAAGAAATTTAAGGAAAATCATGGAAGAAAAACCCTAGCCTTAGCGTTTCTTGAATTCCTTGAGCGTAGAATCTTTGGAGTGGATGAGAGGGTTTGGTTAAGCATAAGTTGCAAAATTTCAAATTTTGCTATTTCTAATTTAGTTCTTTTTGGAACTCAAGGTGATACATCTAGTGACCTTAATACTTAAGAAATTTCTTATTCCTTGGTAAAATCTCACTCACTACAAATTCCTTTATACTCAATATGAGCTAGTATATTTTGGGAGTAGTATTGAGCACCGATATGGAGGAGAGTTCATACAACTCACAACCCCCATAAACCATGTAGCCAACATGGGTAGAAAGGGTCAAACTTTTTAGATAATTCCTTAATGCTTTTTCGCATAGACTAGTGGATCCACTTGGTAGTAGGTTTTATACCCTGGCAAAGTATAGGACAGTTCTGGCAGCATAGGCTAGACGATATATCATCACATAGCTCATAGTGATGGTTGTCGGTTAGAGAATCTCCCACAGAGTTATATTGTATTTTTATATACAAACTGATTTATTATTGTATTTTTCAATACATTGAGTTGCTATCTACTATTTTAAAACATTTTCATAGATTGTATCTTTTATTGTTGCTTTAACCAGAATTGAGTATCAAGAGTTGTGTATCATGTTATTGAGCTAAGCCCTATTTTCTCTGAGTTGAACTATGTTTTACTGAGTTGAATATCCTGTGATTGAGTTGAGCCCTATTTTCTCTGAGTTGAGTTGAACTATGTTTCTTTGAGTTGAGAAGAGGTAAGTATGTTTCTTTTCCATGAGTTCAAGATTAAGCTTATGCGTTAGAATTCCCCTCACATGCTCGTACATTCCATGTACTGAGCCATTTGGCATGCATCGTCTCATGATGCAGATGCAAGTATTCAGGATCATCAACATGCATTTCGTTAAGGTCATGTGATATTCCAGTTAGCTTTGGTGAGCCATCTTATATTCCAGAGGACTTTACCTTTATCTTATAGTTAGTAGTTTTTGAGATGTCATAGGTCTTCTCCGATATCCTTCTGTAATAGTAAAGGCTTCGTAGATAGACAGAGTTGAGGAGTTTCTGTATTTACTTTTATTTTGAGTATTGTATAGACTTTTAAAGAGGTGGAGTATTTGAGTTCAATGAAATTTAATTTAGTTTTTAAGCTTTTGTATGCTTGAGTTAGTCTTCCGCTTGAAGTCAGTCAGGAAGAGGGTTCGCTTGGGGACCAACAATGGTTCTCGAGTGCCGGCTATATCCAGGGTGTAGGTTCGAGTCGTGACAATTTGCTTGCTCTGACTTATGTTCGTTGGACTTCTTTTCTTTTCTTGCCTTTGGTAGAAGCCTCTTCCACAATATTAACTCTCATGACTATCAAGCTCCCACGAGACTTCTTTTTGGTGATCTTGTTATCTTCCTCAATCTTGATCCAAATCACAAGATCTTCAAGCTTCATTTCCTTGGGTTTGTGCTTTAAATAATTCTTGAAGTCGTTCCACGAAGGAGGTAACTTCTTAATCATTGCAGCCACTTGAAAAGCTTCATTAACTACCATGTCCTCAGCAATAAGATCATGGAAAATAAGTTGAAGCTCGTGAAGTTATGATCCAACAGTTTTCTATCTGTCATCTTATAGTCTAAAAACTTTGCGACCACGAACTTCTTCAAGCATGCATCTTTTGGATTATATTTTTTCTCAAGTGCATTCCACAATTCTTTCGAAATTGTCACTGCGCTGAAAACATTATATAAGTCATTCTCTAAAGCACTTAAAATGTGGCACTTAGATAAGAAGTCTATCTGTTTACATGCTTCAATAATCTTCATTGGTAAATTTCTGGAGACTAAGAGTGGTAAGCAAGAAAAAATCTCATTGTTGCCATCCTTTGAAATTCATACGAGAGAATTTTCTAGTTTCTCTACCGATGGAACAACAATTCGGGTTGGTGCAGCATAATCCACAGAAGTTGTAGCACTATCAATTGACATTTCTGATAAACAAAAATCGATTCAACTAATTCAGTAAGCAATACATAAAATTGCAAACTTTATTAGAGTAGAAAACCACGAAGGCTTTAGTCTCCACCCACAAATACAAATTGACAAATAAAACAACAATTTCCTTTAAATTGTTATTCAATCTGTATTTAAACTAATACTAATGATAACAAAACTTTGCAGGAACAGTAAATTCCAAAGTTTAAATCATTTAGCGAAGAACAAGAATTAATGATTATAATATATACCAGAATCTGTAACAATCGTATGAAACAGAAAGGAAAGAAAATCGACTCCACTGAATGCACAATCTAGTATCCGAGGTTTGAATTTGAATAGATCCTCACGGAATAGAATAATTTTATTCACCAATGATTTGATACCTAAAATAACGGTGTCAGCGAGCCACTCAACGACAGTAAAGTAGACGAATAATGAATGTGTGCAGAAGAAGAAGAAGTTAAGAAATTTTTGTAAGTAAAAAGTCTGAGGAATCACATGTATTTATAGCCAAGAAGCACTGGTTTTGAAAGGTTGCAACCTTTCATAAACTACACAACCATTCATGAAAGTTTGAAACCTTCCAGAATGGTCATGGCTGTTCCTGAAAGTTATAACCTTTCAGAACAGTTATTTCCAACGGTGGGAAATTCAAATAAAATGGAAAAGACGTTTAAACTTAGGTCGCGCAGATTCGAGTTAGGTTGGATCATTTCGGCTAATTATTTAAATAATTTAAAAACGTTTCGGCCATTTAATTTAATTAATTAAATAAATAATTAAAATAAACATTTTCCAAAACATAATCTGTCAATCGATCATTTTCCAAAGCCGAAGCCAAGCGAGTGAAGATGACGGCGCTAGGGGGGTCCCTCTTTCCATCCCTTTTTACAACTAGTAGAAGTATTTCTCTTATTCAAACACTTTAAGTTTTCTTTCCACCACAATTGAGGGAGAAATGCCTTTTACAAAAGCATAAGAGAACCTTTCAAATTCTTCTTTTCATCTTCCCTTAATTTTCCATTAATTCTTACTATATACCCAATAGTAGTTTATGTAGTAGACACACCAAATGAGAAAAATTGTCCTTCCCACAATGATAGGGGATATAAAATCAACCTTACAATATATTATAATGAAGTTGGTATGGAAAAATAAATTTTACCACATTCACCAAAACATCATATAGAAGTCTTATAGGTCTCTTTACAGTTTTGTTCTTAGACTTTTGAATCCCAATTTTCTGAATATAGCAAGAGGCATAAAATTTATACTTGCACCAAGGTCACATAGAGCTTTGAAAGATTTCATTGCTCCAATAGTGCATGAATTGATAAATGCACTGGATCTTCCTTTTTCTAAACTAGAGAGTTTGAAATAATTGCACTATAATAATGTGTTCCTTCTATAGTATTAAAACTTAATTCTCTCTTCTTGGTGACCAAGTTTTTCATGTAATTAGCGTACGTTTTCTTCAGAGCCTCAACTGATGGAATGTTGACTACTAATTTTTTTAGCATGAATATAAACTTATTAAACTTGTCATCTTCTTTATTCTTCATGAGCCTTTGTTGGAATGGAGGAGAATATTTTTTTTCTTTGGCTTAGATATTACTGGAGTGTCTTAATCTTAGAGAATTTGCTCTACTTTCCCATAAGACATTTCAATTTATTGTTTTTCTCTCTCTATCACTAGGTTCAAGATCAATGGGTTGACCTTTTATCGCACTTACATCATTATTTGGAGTCAGGTCATCATATGGTTGAATTTAAGGTTAATCATCATCCACCACTACATCACTTCCACTCATTTGCCCATTTCTTGTAGTTAGTGCTATTGAATTTCATATTGATGGTGAAACTTCACCCAAAATAAGGCAGGGAAACCATAGCTGAGCACTGAATGAAGAAGAAACTTGAGAGAATTGTGAATTAGTGTAAAATAAGAACTCACGTGCTTATTGATCAGTAGTGAAGTATAAAGACAAGTGAATGAGTGAGCCAGCTGTACATGGCCAATTAGAGAGAGAAAGGAATATGCTAACTTCTTAACAACTATGATTTAATTAACTAAATAACACAACGTTTAGCTAACTAATGGAAACTAACTGACTATCACCATAACTAGATCATGTATAGGATTGATCAAATACATATTTGAATGTGATCTTCCGTACCCCTCCTCAAGTTGGTAGTGATGATTTCACAGCCAACTTGGCCATGATAGCTGTGTGTTTGACACCAGTAAGAGCCTTAGTGAGAATATCAGCTAGTTGATCAGTGTTAGAAACATGGTGCAATGTTATGAACTCTTCTTGAAGTTTATTCCTCACAAAGTGACAGTCGATTTCAACATGCTTAGTTCTCTCATGAAACACTGGGTTGTGAGCTATGTGTATTGCAGATTGACTGTCACAGTAAACATCAATGGGAGATAAAATATGTATGGTCAATTCAGTCAGAAGTCTGTGAAGCCAAGTCAATTCTCCCATTACTTTCCTAAGAGATCTATACTCAAGCTCAGTTGATGATAAATATATGGTTTCTTGTTTCTTGGATTTCCAACTAATGGGGTTGTTCCCAAGCAAGACCAAATAATCACTTACTGATATTCTTGAGTCTGGACAATAAGCCCAGTCAGAGTCACAATAAGCCTCAACAGTACAATCGGGATCATTGGATAATTGCACCTCTAAAGTTGGATCTTGTTTCAAGTACCTGAGGAGATGGAATACTACTTGTAGGCGAGGGACCCTGGGTTCCTGCATAAACTAACTGTAACATTCCGGAAACTAGTAGACTAAACTAGAGCCTAACGTAAAGGTTAGAATCGTAAATAACTCTCGGTACTCAATATATATGTTTTTGGGTTAAAACGTCAAGGTACTACCCCTCAAGGAACAACCATGGGTCCTTGAGGAGGACCTTTAAAAAGTGGCAAAAATTGTGCATGGGCAGTCCACCCACGAGGGGGAACCACGACCAATAGGTGGACCCACACCTCATGGGTGAGGGCCGTTGGTCAAGGCCCCAGGAAACATTCCCTTAAACCCCTACCAGGGTTCACCAGCACGGGCCATGGGTCCTACCACGGTCCGTCAGTGGTGGGCGTGGATGGAGCCTCGGAACTGCCATTTGGCAGTTATACTTAGGGGTGTTTGGAGGATTTCCATTTTAATTAAATATTAAGTGATGTCGGTTTAGTCTATTTTTAAACACCTATTTAAATATTTTAATTTACTAAATTAATTCATCTTTCTCATAATCCCAAATTTCCAAAACAAAAACCCAAACCCTCTCCAGAAATCCTCTCTCTAGAATTCCAAAGAAGAAGAAGAAGAAATGTGAAGCTAGGGTTGAAGGATCAATCTTTTCTACTCAATTTCGTGGGGATTCTTCACCAAGGTATGGTAGCTCTTCATCCATGGGTAGCCTTCACCCATGGAGCCCCTTCAAAACCCCAAATTTCAAAGCTAGAAATCCCAAAAGTTAGGGTTTGACTTCAATCTCATGGATTCCTTTCAAATTCGTTTTTAATGATTGGATTATGATTTATTATGAAAATATTGATGATTTTATATGATTTTATGTTGAATTCCCCAAGAATCCATAAATTCCCCTATTTTCCCAATTTGGATCTCAAAGTGTGGGTGTTGATTGATGCAAGTAGAATATGATAGAATTATGCATGTAGTAATTGAAATACTTGAATTATTTTATCATCGAAATTAGAATATGATAGAATATGATGTGTTGGTCGAATATGATCTATGGTCCTTGAAGTGCAAAGTATGTGAATTATGCATAATTATGAGATCTATGTATATGATTTAAGAACACTTTGAGAGTAAAGTGAATATGATTATGATCTAGTTGGTGTGTTGTAGGAGGTTATCCTCATGTACACATTTATGTAAGAATATAATATGATGTGAAAGGTTTTCTCACAATATGATGATTCTAAGGTTGAAAGGCTATTCTCACTTATTGAATCTATGAGCTCTAGTATGATTTATGATGGATTGAGGGTCAAGACATTCTTCCATGAGTATGAACTTAAGTCAAGACTTAATATGTTATCTATGGTAATTAATTCTTAGCACCGACTTTATATGAATATGAGATGTAAGCTTTTACCTTATTGAGTCCAGCTTCCCAAATGGATTCCTTCTATGCTAGTTGAGTCCGAGTTCCCAAAGTATGTATCTCATGAGATGGAAACCTTCTACCATAGTTGAGTCCGGGTTTCTAGAAGCAATCTCCTTATCCCATAACTATGTGCCCTCATAGGTCTTTAGCTAGTAGATCCACCTAAGCTAAGAGTATGGTTCTACCTTAGGCAAGTAGGACAACCCCTTTTTGGTGTGGCGTAGACATCGGATTCCATGAAAAGCTCACACGGTCTATGTCGGTTAAGGCTTATTGCCTATTATGATAGTATGAACAAGAAGATGAGTTATGAATTATAGTTACTCATGAAGCTTTACTTAGTATTGGTGGGATTATGGGATCTTATCCATGCATTGCACAAGTAAGCTTTGAGGGTATGTATGATATGTTCCTTTTATGATATGATGATTTATAATTTGATTAAGCTTATGACTTATGCTTTGATATTATCTTCCAAATGATGCTTTAATTTAGCAAATTGCATACATTCAACTAAAATGTCCCTTTTTAGCATGTTTTCAAGGTTTTTATGCATGGCTATCATACTTAGTGCATTTTTGTGCTAATCCATATTTTCTACATTTTCCACAAGTGTAGGGTCCGGTGTTTGAGGTGATCTTCATTGTATTCAAGCTTGGATTCGACTATTCTCCTTGCTTGTGGTGAGTCCTCATGATTTGAGGACGGATGATGTTTTTGTAGTTCCTTTTTCATTGTATTAGACTTTCAGATTATGTTGCAAGGGTTGTGACCCTATTTGATTCATAGATTGTAATAGATGGCTAATTGAGACGAGTCTAGACTTTCTCTTTCCTTTATGAAAACTTTGGACTTGAAAATGCATTTTACTCTTTATTGTTCTTTACTTATGTTATGATATGCTAAGTAGCTTACATGGTTCCTTTCGGGGTCCTATGTGCCTTGTTACGTCTAGGAGGTACCCTTGGGTCGTGAAAAACTTGGTTATCATAGAACAAGGTTTAGAATGATTCTAGGATGATGTATCATAAGCCACGTCTAATAGAGTCTTGTTCACGAGTGTGAAGCGCGCCACATTTATGAATGAGATGCTATAAGATGTTTAGGAAATTTCACTTATTTCATTACTCTTAAGTCGTGCCTTAGAGTTTAACTCTAAAAGGTCTTCCTTCTAATCCTTCTCTTGTGTCTTCAGGAAATGAATACATGAAGGGCTAATGCTAAAAGAGTGGAAGAGGAAAATGTGAATCAAGGAACTCCTCCTCAAGATAATCAAGCTCCGGTTGATCCCGTGGTTGAGAATGTGACCCAGGCGGAGTTTAGGTCTACTATCTAATTGTTGGCTCAAGTTGTGACAACTCAATCCAACAGAGAAGTTGTATTTCCGGTACATGTGATGTAACACCCGGAAAACTAGTAGGTGAAACTAGAGCCTTATGCTAGAGTATTTGAGTTTGATGTGGGGTTTAGAAGTGTAATATGGTTTCCCGAACTTAGGTTTAGGGGTTTAGGGGTTAAACGTCAAGGTATGACCCCACAAGGACCAACCAAGGGTCCTTGAGGAGGACCCTAAAGCCTAATCCCCAAGACCCTCAAATCTACCAAAACTGTCCAAAAGAGGGCCATCTACGGATGGCACCTATAGCCTATAGGCGGACCCACACTCCGTAGGTGGGGGTCGTGGGTCAATCCCCCAAAGTTAAGCTACAAGCCATGACCTACGGACCTGCAGAACGGCCAGTAGGTTGACCTACGGACCGTAGATCCCAGGTATAGGTCATGCCTACACAATCTGCCTAGACTCGGCCAAGAGAGGGACATTTAAGGTAATTCCTTTTGAGGTTAGTTTGAAGTGAGGTCATTTTATATTGATTGTTTAGACTTATATAAGTACTTTTAAGTCATTAACCACCTTTACCCCCCAAAGTCTTCTCCTAAAAACTCCATTGAAGAAGAAGAAGAAAAAAAATATCAATTTTGGTTGGATTTCTTCATCTAAGGTATGGTAGTTTTTCATATATGGGTAGCCTTAACCCATAGAGCCCTTGCAAAACTAGATTTCAAAGCTTTCAAGTTCCCAAAAGCTAGGGTTTTACTCTAAATCATGGATTCCTTTTCCAAAACGATTTCAATGGTTTAATTACTTTATGTTATGATCAAATTGATGAATTACTACTGTTTTCATGATGAATTACCCAAGAATCCATGAATTCCCCTATTTTCCCAAATTGGATCTCAAGTGTGGGTGTTGGTTGATACTAGTAGAATGTGATGGAATTATGTATGTGGAAATTGATCCAATTGAATGGATGTGGGTTGATTATGATGTAATTACACAATTTTAGTATGAATAAACATGTATTCTTGATTAACCTAAGATTCTAGGATGAAAGTGATATGGTCAAGTGTTATGCCATGAAAGAGGCAAAATGAGGGTTTAGATCTGACCTTCTAAAATTGATTAACACCTTTAGGAATTTCCTTAGATTAGATAACCTAGATATGAATTGCTTATAAGTAAAGCTTGTAGACATGAATAATATAGGTTAGGGCTTATATGATGGATCATGGTTGAGTAGTATTGAGATTGAGTTCATATGATACTAAATGACTATAATTGGTTAAGAATGAAGCATGTGGTTAGTTTACCTTGAGAATTAGGTTTACATGATGACCATGTGAGGTATTGCTTGAGAGTAAAACTTGTATTATGAAGATGACTTCTAGGGCTTTAAGAGTAAAAGCTAAAATGAATGAACTATGAATCTTGAGGCTTTAAGAATGAAGTTATTATGCATGTTGAATGATATATGGCATTATTGTGGAAGGACTTTACCCACATGACATATAATAAGAGTACATGAGCTTATACATGCAATGAATGAACTATTTGAATTATGATTATATCCATGTCTAATATAATGAATGCTAGATGTGTTGATTTGATGTGACCTATGGTCTTTGAATGCAAGATATGAGAATTATGCATGTTTGTGATAATATGCATATGCTTTATAAACACTTATAGAGTGAAGTGTCTATGATGATAATGTTGTTGTTGTGTCATTGAAAGGACAATAACACACACTACATGCATGAACATGATTATTATGTATTTATGGTGTTAATTGAAAGTTTAGTTCTCATATGCACCTTTACACATTTATATGCATGATACGTTCATGACCATGATGATCTTCTTGTGTTTATTGAAAGTCTATTCTCATGAAAACACATAATCATAATGTGAAAGTTTTCCTCACATATTACTAATGATTCTTAGGTTTAAAGTCAGTTCTCACCTATTGAATCTATGAGCTATTTTTATGAGTTATGTTGGATAAAGGGTAAGATACTCCTTCATTCATGTAAATTCAATTCAAGAATTAAACAAGTAATTTTGGGAAATAATGCTTAGCACCGAGTGGATATGGAATATGAAGTAGAGGCACTCTCGTCAATAAGGCCGGGCTACTAAAGCCCTCCCGTCAATAATGCTGGGTTCTCTAAAGATAATCTCATGAGATGGAAGCTCCCCCGTCAATACAATAGGTTTGAGGTTTATAGAAGCAATCTCCATATCTCATAACTATGTGCCCACATAGGTCTTTAGTTAGTGGATCCACCTAAAAGCTAATACATTTCGTTCTACCTTAGGCAAGTAAGACACCCCTTTTCATTGTGGGGCATACATCAGATTCCATGTAGCTCACATGGTCTATGTCGGCTAAGGCAATATTCCCTCCAACGAACAAAAACATGAATTATGAACACGAACATGAGTTATGTACTATGGTTCCTCAAGGGGTTCTACTTAGTGTGAGTGGGTGTATGGGACTTCATTCATACATGGCACAAGTAGGCTTTGAGAGTGGCCATGGTGTGTTTCTCTTACATATGATGAGTTATAAATTAATGCATGTTTTATATGGATTGTTTCTATGAGTGGCTTTCCTTGATATGAGTTAATGAACATGAATGTCTCCTTGTCTAATGAGTATTAACTACGGATAAGACCAAAGTGTGATGAGCTTGAGCATGGTGGCCTAAAGGGATACTTAGTATGAGTGGTATTATGGGATGCCATTCATGCATTGCACAAGTATACCTTAGGGTTACTTATGTGATGGTTCTACTATAATGAGATGATCTTGGTGTTTGCATTATGTTTATGATTGGAGACTATGTTATGACTATGTTGTTTTCCTTATGCTATGATGAACTATCTATGAGTTCTCTTATAAGTATGTTCTCCAACTATTTTCAAAGATGATGTTCAAATTGGCATATAGCATGATTTCAACTAAAATGTCCCTTTTAGCATGTTTTCAAGGTTTTTATGCATGGCTATCATACTTAGTGCATTTTTGTACTAACCCATATTTTCTACATTTCTCACAAAGTGTAGGGTTTGATGATATCGACTTTCATCCTCGTGGATAGGTTCATAGTAGATCAAGAATATAAGTTATGGTGAGTCCTCATAGTATTCGAGGGCTTGATCACCATGTCCTTTACATATCATTTTTATGTTTAGAGCTTTTGTATGTACTGCGTCCCAAAGTTTTAGTCGTAATGGTAATAAAGGTTTGAGACAAAGTATAGACTTCCGCTCATGTTTATAAATGACTTCGATTGTAAAAGAAAAAGTTTTAAATTTTGCACCATTTTCTATTGTCTTATGTTATGATATTCTATGAGGCTTGTATGAGACTTTTCGGAGTCTTGTACGTCGTGTCACATCTAGGGGTACTCCTGGGTCGTGACATATGAATTCGGCTGCCTCAAGGGTTAGGGATTTTGCTAGAATGAACTCTCCCGAGTTTCACGGATCTAAAGTGGGAGATGATCCTCAAGAATTTGTAGAAGAGGTTTACAAAATACTTGACATCATAGGGGTGACTTCGGTAGAGAAAGCGGGGCCGGTAGGAATGGGCTCGGTTGAGTGGGAAACGTTCAAATCAGCATTTCTTGGTAGATTTTTTACCCGAGAGTTGAGAGAAGCTAAGGTGGAGGAATTCGTTAACCTTCGCCAAGAAAGTATGAGCGTGAAAGAGTATTTCCTAAAATTTACTCAATTGTCCAAGTATGCTCCAACGTTGGTGTCAGATTCAAGGGATGAGATGAGTAGGTTTTTGACGGGTGTGTCCGACTTGGTTGAAGAAGAATGTTGTACGGCAATGCTCTATCATGACATGGATATCTCAAGGCTTATGGTATACGCTCAACAAATTGAGGAGTCAAAACTCAAGAAAAAGAATAGAGAGGTGAAAAGAGCTAGAACCAGTGATGGGAACTTCTCCAATGCTAGGTCCGATGGACAAGGTCAACCAAGGTTTAGACAAAGATTCTCCAACCAAGGATCCTCTAGTTCACCAAGGATTAACAAGGATAGGGTTTCCAATCCTAAACCTCAAGGAGGTAATAGTTGCGGTTCTTATGTTGTTAGGACTAATTGTGCAAAATGTGGTAGAAAGCATGATGGTAAGTGCTTAGTTGGCACCGATGGGTGTTTTAGTTGTGGGAAGATTGGCCACAAAATGAGAGATTATCCAATTCTCAAGGTTAAGGGAAGGGAAGATAAACAAGCTCCTCCAAGTGGTTCAAACTCCAATGCCCAAAAGCAAAACCGCTCTTATGCTCTTCAATCCCAAGGTGACCAAGAGAGCTCCCCGGATGTGGTGACCGGTATGTTAAGAGCCTTTTATTTTGATGTATATGCCTTATTAGATCCCGGTGCTACATTGTCTTTTGTGACACCTTATGTGTCTATGAAATTTGATATACTCCCCGAAGTGTTAGTAGAACCTTTTTCGGTCTCTACCCCAGTTGGTGACTTGGTAGTGGCTAAAAGGGTTTATAGAATTTGTCCCATTTCCTTGTCTCATAGAGTTAATTTGGTTGAGTTAGACATGTTAGACTTTGATGTGATTTTGGGTATGGATTGGTTGCATGCATGTTATACCTCTATCGATTGTAGGACTCGGGTTGTTAAGTTCCAATTTCCAAATGAGCCTATCTTAGAATGGAAAAGGGGAAATTCTATGCCTAGAGGTCAATTTGTCTCTTGCCTTAAAGCTAGGAAGATGATCTCCAAAGGGTGCAATTACCATCTTGTTAGGGTGAAGGATGTTGAACTCGAAACCTATTCTCTAGAGCCAATTTCGGTAGTGAATGAATTCCCAAAAGTTTTCCCCGATAATTTTCTCGGTATTCTTCCTGAGCGGGAAATATATTTTGGCATTGACCTTCTTCCGGATACACAACCTATCTTCATTCCTCCTTATAGAATGGCTCCGGTGGAGTTAAACGAGTTGAAAGAGCAACTAAAGGATTTGCTAGACAAGGGTTTTATCCAACCAAGTATCTCTCCATGGGTTGCTCCGGTGTTGTTTGTTAGAAAGAAAGATGGGTCTCTTAGAATGTGCATTAATTATCGTCAATTGAAAAAAGTGACCATCAAGAATAAATAGCCCCTTCCGAGAATTGATGACTTGTTTGACCAACTTCAAGGGGCTAGTGATTTCTCCAAGATTGATCTTTGTTTGGGTTTTCACCAATAGAGGGTGAAAGGGGTTGATATTCCCAAGACGGCTTTCTGAAAAGATATGGTCACTATGAATTTCTAGTAATGTCCTTTGGTTTCACTAATGCTCCGGCGGCGTTCATGGACTTAATGAATAGAGTGTTCCGACAATATCTTGACATGTTTGTGATAGTGTTTAACGATGATATCTTGATCTATTCAAGGAGTGAGAATGAGCATGTTGACCATTTGAGGGCTGTATTGCAAGTTCTTAAGGACCATCAATTTTTTGCAAAGTTTAGCAAGTGTGAGTTTTGGTTAAGGTCTGTAGCATTCCTTAGTCATATTGTGTCAAGTAAGGGTATTGAGGTAGATCCAAATAACACGGATGCGGTCAAGAGTTGGCCTAGAACTCTATCTCCTTCTGACATTAGAAGCTTTTTGGGTTTGGCAGGTTACTATAGGAGGTTGGTTTAGGTGTTTTCCTCCATTGCTTCTCTAATGACGGCTTTGACTCAAAATAAGGCCAAATTTGTGTGGTCGGAAGCTTGTGAGAAAAGTTTCCAAGAGTTGAAAGATAGACTTACTTCCGCTCTGGTGTTGACCTTATCGGAAGGTACGGATGGCTTTGTGGTATATTGTTATGCCTCTAGAATTGGGTTGGGATGTGTGCTTATGCAAAATGGTAAGGTGATTGCCTATGATTCAAAGCAACTTAAAGTCCATGAGAAGAATTGTCCTACGCATGACCTTGACTTAGCGGCGGTTGTTTTTGCCTTGAAAATTTAGAGGCATTATCTATATGGGGTGCATGTTGATGTGTTTACCAATCACAAGAGCTTACAATATGTGTTTAGTCAAAAGGACTTGAATCTTCACCAAAGAAGGTGGTTAAAATTATTGAAGGACTATGATATGAGTGTCCTTTATCACCTCGGCAAAGCTAATGTGGTAGCGGATGCCCTTAGTAGATTGTCCATGGGTAGTGTGGCTCATGTAGAGGATGAAAAGAAAGAATTAGTTTGTGATGTGCATATGTTGGCTCGAATAGGTGTTCAACTAGTGGATTCCACCAAGGGTGGTGTCATGGTCCATAATGGCTCCGAATCATCCTTTGTGATGGATGTGAAGTCTAAGCATGACCTTGATCCTATATTAGTTGAGTTGAAAGAGTCGGTACTCAAAAAGTTTATTGAGGCTTTCTCCCAAGGGGGAGTTGGGGTGCTTAGGTACCAAGATCGATTAAGTGTTCCGGATGTTGATGGGTTGAGGGAGCAAAAACTAGAAGAAGCCCATATTTCTCGGTATTCTATTCATCCGGGAGCCACCAAGATATACCGTGATCTACGGGAAGTCTATTGGTGGAATGGTATGAAGAGAGACATTGCGGGATTTGTAGCCAAATGTCTGAATTGTCAACTAGTTAAGGTGGAACATCAAAGGCCGGGAGGCCTATCCCAAAATATAGCAATTCCCACTTAGAAGTGGGACGAGGTGAATATGGATTTTATTGTGGGTTTGCCTCGCACCCGAAGGCAACATGATTCTATTTGGGTCATTATAGATAGGATGACAAAATCAGCCCACTTTATTCCCATCAAGGTTTCCTTTTCGGCGGAAGATTATGCCAAGTTGTATATAAGAGAGAAAGTGAAGTTGCATGGGGTTCCTTTATCTATTATTTCGGATCGGGGTACTTAATTTACTTCACACTTGTGGAAGTCATTCCAAAAAGGGCTTGGCACTAAGGCTAAGCTTAGCACGACTTTTCATCCCCAAACCGATGGCCAAGCAGAACGTACCATCCAAACATTAGAAGACATGTTGAGGGCATGTGTTATAGACTTCAAGGGTAATTGGGATGACCACTTGCCATTAATAAAGTTTGCCTACAATAATAGATGTCACTCAAGTATCAGAATGGCTCCTTTTGAAGCCTTGTATGGTAGGAGATATAGGTCTCTGATTGGTTGGTTTGAGGTAGGTGAAATTGCTTTGATAGGTCCCGAGCTAGTTTATGAAGCTATTGAGAAAGTTCGGCTTATTAGAGAGAGGTTTAGAACGGCTCAATAGGCAAAAGTCTTATGCCGATGTGAGAATAAGGGATCTAGAATTTGAAGTTAATAATTGGGTCTATCTAAAAATCTCACATATGAAAGGTGTGATGAGCTTTGGCAAGAAGGGGAAACTTAGTCCCTTGTATGTGGTCCCATATCAAATTTTGAAGTGTATTGGTAAAGTTGCCTATGAGTTAGATTTGCCAAATGAGTTGGCTCCGCTGCATCTGTTGTTTCATGTTTCTATGCTCAAGAAGTGCATTGGAGATCCGCCATCATTTATCCCCTTACAAGGGTTGGGGGTTGATGAGAGTCTCTCATATGAGGAAGTTCCCCTAGAAATCCTAGACCAGCAAGTCATAAGGTTGAGAAATAAGGAAATAGCTTATGTGAAGGTTTTATGGAGAAATCATCTAGTTGAGAGTGCTACTTGGGAGGCCGAGGCCAAGGCCGATATGAAGTCCCGATACCCTCATCTCTTTCCTTCTACTCCTATTCAAGCTTGAGGTAAGTAGTTTCTCTTGAGTTTTAGTGTTTTGGAGTCATGTGTGTTATAAGTGTTTTTCCCATGATTTCCTTATGTTTTGTATGTTCTTGATAAAATTCATGTTTAGTAAGAAAAATGAGTTTTCATGATTGATAAATTGCTCACGTTGTTGTGCATTTAGTATGAGTTGCATATTTGACTTCATGGGATGAGTTGATGAACATGTTTTAGTATGCTTTTGAGAGAAATTGCATATTGGCTCCATGATATTGTGTTGAGAATGCTTTTAGTTGGAGAAGGTACTTCCTCCTATGAATATGAGAAATATTGAGTTTTCATGCATAATGGGTTGTTAGATGTAGTTTTTACTTCCTCATGTTGCATTGATTATGTTTGAGATGGAGTTGAAGATTCCTCCATTGAATTGTGCATTATTTTGATGTTTCATGCATGATGACCTGCTAGTCTTGAGTCTTTACTTCCGTAAGGTGTCTAGGTCGTCATTCGTGGACGAATATTCCCAAGGGGAAGGTAATGTAACATTCCAGAAACTAGTAGACTAAAATAGAGCCTAACGTAAGGGCTAGAGTCATAAATAACTCCCGGTATTCAATATTTATGTTTTTGGGTTAAAACGTCAAGGTTCGACCCACCAAGGACCAACCATGGGTCCTTGATGAGGACCCTTCAAAAGTGGCAAAAATTGTGCCTGGGCTGTCTACCCACGAGGAGGAACCACGACCAATAGATGGACCCACGCCTCGTAGGTGAGGGCCGTTGGTCAAGGCCCCAGGAACCATGCCCCAGAACCCCTTCCATGGTTCACCAGCACGGGACGTGGGATCTGGTGGGCGTGGATGGGGCCTGGGAACTGCCATTTGGCAGTTATACTTAAGGGTGTTTTGGGGTTTTCCATTTTAATTAGATATTAAGTTATGTCATTTTAGTCTATTTTTAAACACCTATATAAAGATTTTAAGTCACTAAATTAAGTCATCTTTCTCATAATTCCAAATTTCCAAAACAAAGACCCAAATCCTCTCTCTAGCACTCCAAAGAAGAAGAAGAAAGGTGAAGCTAAGGTTTAAAGATCAATATTTTCTACTCAATTTCATGGGGATTCTTCACCAAGGTATGGTAGCTCTTCATCCACGGGTAGCCTTCACCCATGGAGCCCCTTCAAAACCCCAAATTTCAAAACTAGAAATCCCAAAAGTTAGGGTTTGACTTCAATCCCATGGATTCCTTTCAAATTCATTTTTAATGATTGATTATGATTTCTTATAGATATATTGATGGTTTTATATGATTTTATGTTGAATTCCCCCTAAGAATTCATGAATTCCCCTATTTTCCCAATTTGGATCTCAAAGTGCGGGTGTTGATTGATGCAAGTAGAATATGATAGAATTATGCATGTAGTAATTGAATTACTTGAATTATGTTAAAATCCATGTTTAATGTAGTAATTCTAGATGTGTTGGTGGAATATGATATATGGTCCTTGAAGGGCAAAGTATGTGAATTATGTATAATTATGAGATTTATGTATATGATTTAAGAACACTTTAAGAGTAAAGTGAATATGATTATGATCTAGTTGTTGTGTTGTTGGAGGTTATCCTCATGTACACATTTATGCATGAATATAATATGATCTGAAAGGTTTTCTCACAATATGATGATTCTAAGGTTGAAAGGCTATTCTCACCTATTGAATCTATGAGCTCTAGTATGATTTATGATGGATTGAGTGTCAAGAAATTCTTCCATGAGTCTGAACTTAAGTCAAGACTTAATATGTAATCTATGGGAATTAATGCTTAGCACCGAGTGGATATGAATATGAGATGGAAGCTTTTACCTTAGTTGAGTTCGGCTTCCCAAATGGGTTCATTCTACGCTAGTTGAGTTCGGGTTCCCAAAGTATGTATCTCATGAGATGGAAACCTTCTACCATAGTTGAGTCCGGGTTTCTAGAAGCAATCTCCTTATCCCATAACTATGTGCCCTCATAGGTCTTTAGCTAGTAGATCCACCTAAGCTAAGAGTATGGTTCTACCTTAGGCAAGTAGAACAACCCCTTTTTGGTGTGGCGTAGACATCGGATTCCATGATAAGCTCACATGGTCTATGTCGGTTAAGGCTTATTTCCTATTATGATAGTATGAACAAGAAAATGAGTTATGAATTATAGTTACTCATGAAGCTTTACTTAGTATTGGTGGGATTATGGGATCTTATCCATGCATTGCACAAGTAAGCTTTGAGGGTATGTATGATGTGTTCCTTTTATGATATGATGATTTATAATTTGATTAAGCTTATGACTTATGCTTTGCCATTATCTTCCAAATGATGCTTTAATTTAGCAAATTGCATACATTCAACTAAAATGTCCCTTTTTGGCATGTTTTCAAGGTTTTTATGCATGGCTATCATACTTAGTGCATTTTTGTGCTAATCCATATTTTCTACATTTTCCACAAGTGTAGGGTCCGGTGTTTGAGGTGATCTTCATTGTATTCAAGCTTGGATTCGACTATTCTCCTTGCTTGTGGTGAGTCCTCCTGATTTGAGGACGAATGATGTCTTTGTAGTTCCTTTTTCATTGTATTAGACTTTCAGATTATGTTGCAAGGGTTGTGACCCTATTTGATTCAAAGATTGTAATAGATGGCTAATTGAGACGAGTCTAGACTTTTGCTTTCCTTTATGAAAACTTTGGACTTGAAAATGCGTTTTACTCTTTATTGTTCTTTACTTATGTTAGGATATGCTAAGTAGCTTACATGGTTCCTTTCGGGGTCCTATATGCCTTGTTACGTCTAGGGGTACCCTTGGGTCGTGACACTGACTTAGCTGTTCGACACTAAATGCTATGTCCAACCTAGTATTGGTGAGAAAATTTAGTTTTCCAATCAGCTTTCTATAGTATGTAGGATCAGACAAAGAAGTTGCCTCTTTGGATCTTAGCTTAACAATAGGATCAAGTGGAGAAGACAAATCAACATAGTTAAAATAATCACATTCCTTCATCCTTTCTGAGATGAGTACCCCTCCAGTTGTATCAAGCATCTCCAACCCTAGGAAGTAGTGTAGTTTTCCAAGATCTTTTATCTTGAATGTATTGTCCAAATATGTCTTGAACTGTTAAATTTCAGTGTCATATTTCCCTATTAAGATAACATCATCTACATACACAACCACAAACACTACTAAAGGTACTGACTTCTTGTAGAACAATGAATAGTCATAGTGTGAGTGTGTATCCCCTAATAGATAAGGCCTCAGTTAACTTGGCATATCATTGACTGTTAGCCTGCTTTAGGCCATAGAGGGACTTAGTAAGCTTGCAAACCATACTTGTATCATGTACTTCAAGACCCTGTGGTACTTTCATGTAGACTTCCTCATAGAGATCACCATGAAGAAAAGCATTATTAATATCAAGTTGAGACACAGTCTATCCTCTTTTAACAACACAAGCTACTAGGGTCCTAACATTGGTCATCTTAACCACAAGTGAGTATGTCTATGTATAATCTAATACAACTTGTTGTGTGTAACCTTTGACAACTAGTCTAGCCTTGAATCTTTCAATACTCCCATTTGCCCTGTGTTTGACCTTATATACCCATCTACATCTAATTGTTTGTTTGCCTGCTGGTAGCTTAACAAGATCCCAAGTGTGATTAGCATAAAGTGCTTTAAACTCCAGTGTCATGGCTCTTTGCCAAGCAGGACTGAGAGATGCTTTCTCATATGATGATGGATCACTGTCATGACAAATATTCTCAACAAGTATTTGACTGTTAGATGTAATGACATCAGGAGATATATTATGATGTTTTGTTAATAAGGTAGTGAGTGAAAGGTTGGAATTGGAGTTAGGATTCTTTAGATTGGGAATGGATACAATGTAGTCTTTTAGGTGGTGTGGAACTTTGTTTTCTCTATGAGATCTTCTCTGCACTATTAAAGAAAGATCATGTTAAGAAGATAGTTCAATTGGAAATGGTGGTACATGATTAATGGGAAGTGGAGGTGATGATTGTGATGACTGATGTTCATGAACAAGGGATGAGGCAGTGTTTGTACCAATTTCACATTTGTATTCATTCACAAATATGTCATAGGACCTAGACTCAATATGATCTATAAACTCAGAATTGGTACTAGGAAAAATAGACTCAACAGACTTCATAATAGATTGAAAGGTGCATTTTTCAGCAAATAAATTAAAGGGAAAGATATCCTCATGAAAAACTACATCCCTAGAAACAAGTATTTTCCTTGTAGCAAACCTCATTACCTTATACCCTTTTGTTCCAAAAGGATATCCCACAGATATGTGGGTTGTTCTAGACTCAAGTTTATCTCTCAGAACGTTAGGTACAGTTGGATATCAAAGACATCCAAATGATCTAAGTTGGGGGTAGTCTGGTTTTCTGTTATGCAGCAACTCATATGGGCATTTGTTTTTGAGTTGTGCTGAAGGGAGATTGTTTATGATATGAGTAGTGGCTGTTAAAACACATTCTCCCCAATATTTTAGGGGTAGTTTTGATTGAAACAAAAGAGCTCTAGCTATCTCTAACATATACTTATGTTTTCTTTCCACCACACTATTTTGTTATGGTGTGTATGGACATCTTTTCTGATGGATTATACCTTTGGTCATGAAAAAAAGGTTTGCTTCATTGTTGGTTAACTCTAGGCCATTGTCAGATCTTATGCACTTAACTGTGGTTTTGAATTGATTTTCTACCATGTTTGTGAAAGCTTTCAGTACATGCAAAGCATTACTTTTGGTACTTAACAAGTGAGTCCAGGTGGACCTACTATAATCATCTACCAGTGTGATGAAGTATTTGTAGCTGTCATAAGTGGAGATGTGGTATGGTCCCCATAAATCAACATGAAAAATTTCAAATCTAGACTTAGTTTGGCTGGTACTTTGACTAAAAGGTAGTCTTTCTTGTCTTACCATTAGGCATATGGTGCACATGAATGGTTGTTTTGGGGAAAAGTTTACTGGGAGAGTAGAAATATTCTTCATTTTAACAAAAGGCACATGGTCAAGTTTATTATGCCACAACAAATCCACATTGTTTCTTGCAGTTACACAAGAATTCTTATCAAACAACACACTTTTATTATTGGAAGTAGAAGTGCATACAAGAGGAATGTGAATAGTATGAGACACATTTTCATCAGTATTCAACATCTTACATTTACCTACATGAAAAGATTCAGTAACAAAAGAAATGTAATTTCTACTTCCAATGGAATTTGACAGGAGACCATTATTACTACTAGAAAAACAACAACCTATAGAGTTTTTAGTGACACTTTCGGCAATCCTTAGACAACTTGAGCACATAAAATAAAGTCCATCTCTGTTGTTACCAATCACCTAAGGCCTCTTCACTGAAGGGGCCTACACACTAGTGAATAAAACTGTGCATTTCATGGAAGTAGTCAAGGAATGAATTGCAACAAGGTTATACTTAAAAGAAGGCACATACAACACTTCATGTAAAATGATATCAAATGTAATTGGTACATCACCAAACTCTGTCACCTTGACTTTGTATTCATTAGGGAGTGAAACTAATATAGGATAAGGTAGAGCCTTAATATTGATTAGGGAAAGGTTATATGGTTAGATGCTCTTGAGTCTATGATCCACATATCAATATTTGATTGAAAACATTTACATGAATGATTGTCAAAATCAATAGAGGAGGAACGCACTAAAATACCTGCAAAGTTCATGGAACCAGCACTGACACTTGAGTTACTTGGATCCTCACTTGTGTTTTCATTCTAGAAATGTTGTATTAAATCCATTATTTGGTTGTACTGCTCATTTGTGATAGAATTTTGGTGATTGTTGCTTTGCACTTGTTCTTCACCTTAAGTAAACATCATGTCGGTAGGAATAACACTATGTACATTGGCCACCACCATTTTTCCCTTGCAATTCTGATTGTTATGTCTATAACCTTGCCCATTGTTGTAGCCACTTGACTTGTAGCCTTGATTGTTGTTGTGTTGTGGATATCCATGGAACTTATAACACTTATCTCTAGTGAGTCCTGGTTTCTTACAAAATTCACAGGCCAAGGCATTTCTACTACTGTAATTGCCTTGATAATAATTGTTTTCTACATAGTTATTGTTTCTTCATGAGTTGTTGTTGCTTCCCATAACTGCTCTTTTGATAGTTTGTCCTGAGGCTCTTCCTGCTTGAACCTTGTTATTTAAGACACCTGCATTCAAAGAAGTTGAATCCATAGGCATTCGACTAATAGATCTGAACACTCTATGTTTCTCCTTTTGGATCAACAATGAAAATTCTTTTGCCATGGAAGGGAGTGGGTTTATCATGAGAATGTTACCTCTCACCATAGTGTATACCTCATTTAACCCTATGAGAAATTGAATCAAGCATCTGTCCTGTTCTGCCTTGTGCATATTGTCCTTTGCACCACAGTTGCAGATACAACTGCATTGATTTCTCAAGTTCAAGGTGCTTAATTCCTCCCATAACTTCTTCATTCTTGTGTAATAGACAGTGATGTCCAACACTCCTTGTGTGAGATCATTGATTTCTTTCTGTATTTGATACAATTTTTCCCCATTTGTTTGATCGTATCTATCCTCTAATTCCTTCCAAAGTTTGACTGAGTCATTGACATACTATACGCTATCTAAAATTTCCTTAGTTAATGAGTTCAAAATCCATGATGTTACCATATCATCACATCTCTGCCAATGACGGAGTTAAGACGAATTCGCACTTGGTTTCACACAACTTTCATCGATGAAACCAAACTTGTTCTTCACTGATAGGGCTCGCATAACGCCTCTTCTCCAGGTCGATATCATGCTTTATCAAGTTAAGTAGGAACAAGCATCGGTTATCCGAGGAATGCACATACAAGGAACTATTTGTGTCATTACCAACAACATTATTAATTCCTTCAGAAGCAGATGAACTTTCGCCAACAGCCATGAATGTGTGTTTGGATTGACCGAAAAATAATAAAAAAGAAAGAATCCTAAATTGAGCAGTAACTCATAGCAAAAATAAGAACACAAAGAGAATACCAATCTCTGAGACAACTCGATGAACATGATCAAATCCAAAAACAAAATAGGAACAACTAATCAGTGATTAACAGTGATGAAGACTAAGAGATCAAATCGAAAAATCTTGCTCTGATACCATAGTGAATTCCATATCGATGGTGAAACTTCACCCAAAATAAGGCAAGGAAGCCATAGCTAAGCACTGAATGAAGAAGAAGCTTGAGAGAATTGTAAATTTGTGTAAAATGAGAACTCACATGTTTATTGATTAGTAGTGAAGTATATATACAAGTGAATGAGTGAGCCAACTGTACATGATCAATTAGAGAGAGAAAAGAATATGCTAACTGCCTAAAAACTATGAGTTCACTAACTAACTAACACAATGGTTAACAAACTAATGTAAACCAACCGTCTATCACCAAAACTAGATCATGTACAGGATTTATTAAATACATATTTGAATGTGATCTTCAATAACTATTATGCACTTGATATTTTTGTCATAATTGCTTGGATACTTATCTTTCATTATGTGATCCAAATATAATGAAATAAGGTCCATTTGAATTTTATCTACTTGATGGTCATAGAATGTGAGTTCATCATCTACCTAATACTTGCTAAATCATCACGTATTTGGTGAATATTTATATCGGTTGACTCAACCTTTGTCAACACATGGGATATCATATTCTCCCTTATAAAACTAGTTAGGTAGATTATAGACTGTTTCTTGTCATATAGTGCTTATTTTAGAAAGGAATATGTGGTGGAACAAAAGTCACTATTAACCGAAATGAACATTTTAAATCATAATAATATTCCTAGTCTACCAATTTGAGATTATAAACCTTTTTGTTGGATATTCATAACTGAAAACTTATATCCCTTGTTTGAAAATAATTTTGAACTTGTTCCTCTTTGATACATAAAGTGTAAGATGAGGCTTAGAAACCTAGGTTATAGATGAGGAGGGTAAAGAAAAGTAATAACTGAGGCTTCAAACTTAAGTTGGAGATGAAGAAGTAGTTATGGCTAGACCTTGAACTAGTGTGGAAGAAAAAAATCAAAATAGATCAAAAAAAACATATATAAATAAAGAGGATCATTAGTGAAAAAAAGAATCACATCAAAATCAATGGAAGTAAAAAAGAAGAAGGGAAGAGTAAAGCGTGATGACCCGCCACATCATCATGACATTTAGTGCCATGTGGCATAAAGTTGTCAATGTGAAAGACTTGGATGAAGAATAATTCTTAGTAGAATATTCTAGAGATATATGTAGAATTTCTTTAAAGACTTTTGAATTTCATGTTTTGTATGGAAGGTCCTTGAAATCTACTAGTTATGTAGAGAATTCTAGAAAAGGGACTTATCTATAAATATGTAGAGAACTCTTGAAATAAGACAAACTTCCACCCAAATGATAGAAAGAGTAGAAGCTGTTCGAGATCCTCAACGTCTTCACCTGAGAAATATCACTGATCCTGTAATTAGATTATGTGAAGTGACATAGCAAGAGTAGTATCAATACAAACAATATGTACTAATAGTCATTATCGGTCAACCCGAATCTACCCCATAATATAAAGTAGTCATTCATCCCTTATGTTTTCCTTACATGTATTGCACATGTAATATTATAAAGCAGTTAACATGCATCTATAACATAAACTAGGAAAACAACAACCAACACCTATCTAAAGAATTTCTTTTCAAATATTTCATATGCATAAGCCAATCACCACATTTTCCTTCCTCAAGATAACATCCATCCATATCATACCGTCAACAATATCTAGTCAGTACATTCTTGGCCTAAATCACAGCTAACCACATATTCAACCAACTAGATATTGTATCTGAAGGCCTATGCATGAAATCTCCCATTAATCTATAAGAAAATTAGACATGCCTAACTATTCAGTTAAGAAAATCTAGCTTATCTGGATGTCAAGTAACTGTAGAAGAACCCCAAACCAAGGTTTTTGGTTGCGTGGAAAAATCTTAATGATCGTAGATCAGTAATTTCTGGATTTTAACCCTTCTCACGCTAAAATCTCTTCCCTCTATGGTTTCCAAGTTAAGAATGGCTTAGTAGAATTTTCAAAGCAATTATCGCACATTTACTTCATGTGAGAGAAATAATAAAAGACATCATTTGTCTAGAATCTGATTTCGTCAGCCTCGCTATAGAGGAGATGAAGGCGCTATAGCGGCGTCGCCATAACAAGAGGCTTCCCACTATGGAGGGAAGACGTCATCCCGAATCAATTCCATTTTCTTTTATCAAAATCGTTATGTACCCAACTTTTAAATTGCAATGCATTTTCAAGAATTCTAAAATTCCTCATGAGTTGCCTTTGAGTAATGACAGTTTAGGTCGTTACGAGTTTATCCTTAGGATAACACCGACACTGCTGGATTTCAAAGCCTACACATTGATTATCGTGCCTACCAATCGGTTAGATCGTACTTACGAGAAAGACAGGTTGTACATGAGGAGAAACACTCATATTGTACTACAGAGCCTAAGTGTTATGTTAACGACATGTGAACATTCAGACAATTTAGATCGAACTATCATTGGGATCCAGGTAAGTGGGTCGGTATGGGTATTTAACGACTTTTTGTGCTTGTTAAACTTAAAGTAATTGAGTAATGTTTGTATTTTTCGGGCTTGTGGGGGTCATGTCAAGTTATTATATATTACGTGTTTATATGTTTTATTTCAAGAAGATAAGATATTGTAATTCTATTTTACTCTCGCCCTTTTTGTTCAGTCTTTATACTTCAGTTTTAGCTTACAAGGGGGAGCTTCATTCATGCATGTAGCTACTGAGAGACTATCAGACAAACCTGTCGAGTATCACAATCGTCTATCTAATTGATGAGTCTTTTCTTCCTAGATTATCTGAGTCCAAGAGGTTTTCTTGCTTTGTTGTTTATATATTTTAGGTAGGTTAGGGCCTTGTCTGTAACATCTCACAACTAGAAAGAAGTTTAAAATCTGGAAATAGTTATTTTTGGAAAGAAAAAGGAAATCTGGAATTTTTTGTCTAAGTTAAGAAAGTGAGTTTTGGCTATTTTCAAAAGGCCATAACTCCTAGCTCAGGATGATTTAGGAGCAGCTCTTGATATGGTTGGAAATCCCTTGGAGAGATCTTTCCAACACCGCCAAGTTTGCGCAATTTCAACATCATATGAGTGAGATATGCCTTTCAGAAGTTGGGCTACTGGATTAAGGAAATGTCCAATCCGGAAATATAAGGGGTAATTTAGTCTTTTCATTGCCCTATTATTTTAATCTGATTTTAGGAGTTTAATATGGTTCAATTTAGAACTTAGTCAGTTTTAGAACTTGGGATTTCATGCTAGGGTTAAGGAAAAAGGAGAAGAGAAAAGAAGAAGGAGAAAAGGGCAAATTCATCAAGATCGATCAAGGAACTTGGTGTTTCGCCAAGGATTTACTTCTATCAGGTATGTGAGGCTCTCATAACGTTGGGATCGTTCTCCCACGTGCCAAGCATATTTATTTCAGTTTGGATTCGTCCTAAAAGCATTTGAATATTGATGATCTTGATACCTATTCTTGAATTCATATATTATTCTTGAATTTGACTGAGTTAGGAGTTTCTGAGTTCGTTACGTTGCATTATAGGGTCGTTTCGAGTTAGATTATTAGGTACATTTGCTGGGTATCTATATCTAAGAGAAATTTGAGAAAAAGAATCGAGTTTTGGGTGAATTGGGATTGGAAAACGAAGAAGAAATTTCGTCGGATGAAATTGGAAGGTGGCCGCGCGTCGGGCGTCTAGTGCCCAGATTTGAGCATCTCAGCTTCGCGTCGCGGAGCTGACACGAGGTGTTCTGCCTCAAAAGACGTTTTTGGAACCAAAATTAAATTATGCCTCCGCGTCGCGGACCCACCTTCAAATATTGATTTTTTGGTCTTTTCTCATGTTTAACTATCTAAAATCATTCCTAAACATCATGAGATCTTTCCAGTCACAAATCTTAATCCTTGAATCCATAATTCAATTCAAGGATCAGTTAAGAGTCAAGTCAAGAGCAGTTAAGGTCAGAGTTAATAAAAGTCAAAAGTCAAGTTAAGATGAGTTCTTAAAGTTTTCTAAAGTCTTTCACAAATGTTTTAACTTTGTTTTAAGACTTAAGCTTCGAGTTCAGTAAGGATGTAAAGTTGAAGTTCTTTTATTCAAAGAAGTATATGGGATTATGTATTCCCAAAGAGATTTAAAATGTTTTACACATTTAAAGAAGAAGGGAAACAGAT
>NW_006238961.1:1707951-1708104 GCF_000226075.1 Solanum tuberosum | reverse complement strand
TTTTTATATACATCAGTTTATTGTATTTTTACATACATTTCAGAGTTATGTTGTATCCTTGTTCATACACAGAGCTGGCATCATGTTTTTAAATAGCTTTATATTGAAATGAGTTCAGTTAAGTATTCATGAGTTGAGAAGAGTCAAGGTAAG
>NW_006238961.1:1705489-1707813 GCF_000226075.1 Solanum tuberosum | reverse complement strand
TTATGATGCAGACGCAGGTAACCAGGATCAGCATACAGCGCCTCGTTGATCCAGCTTGAGATTCAGAGTTTGTTAGTGAGCCTCCTTGTATTCCGGAGGACTCTTTTATTCGCTTTCTAGATTAGTTCATTAGGATGTTTTGGGGTTTGTCCCAACATCCATCTCAGTTGTTTTAGAGGCTTCATAGACAGTCAAATGTTAGTCCTTTGAGTCTTTTCATTATCTTTCTTATTGTTAAGACTTGGGTTGCCACTTTTGGCCATGTTGAAATGTTTAATCTTTTAAAAACATTCTCAGTTATTCTTTATTCAGTTCAGTTAAGTTCATTGATCATTAAAGATATGAATGTTGTCTTCCGCTGAGTTAAGTAAGTCAGGCCAAGGGTTCGCTTGGGGCCAGTAATGGTCTTCGAGTGCCAGTCCCGCTCAGGGTGTAGGCTCGGGGCGTGACATTGTCTGTCCAAATATTGTATTCGAGGCTTGTAGACTAGTGAGTTGGATTGTCTAACCACATTATTGGTCAGGTTGGCTTTGTTTGTTGGTTGGCTAAAATTTGATAGTTGTTTGAGGTATTTGTTATATACATACATGTTTTCAACTTTTGAGTAGACATCATGGCGACTTTGACGATCTATATAGTGTTAATGTTTTCTTACATACCATGATGATCTCGACGATCCAAACAAATTTTTGTGCTAGTTATTTATGATTTAATATAAACTGTTAATTAGGAATATTTATTTTCTTTGTAAAGTTGTTGACGGGGACTTACTGCGCAAGAGTTTATTTTTAAGTCGATGTATTCTTATTTATCTACTTTACTTTGTGTGGCTACTAAGCGTCATTTGTAAACTGTTCAGCGAGATCGACTCACGCCTAAAGTTTGGCATTCGATGCCAATTGCACCCCTTAAGTTTAGGGTATGACAAAACCAAAAAAATTGACGGATATATTAATGAGACATTTAACGGTTTTACAAATAGGAAAGTTGTCTCCTTATTCTTGAAAATAGATCAATTCCTTTTTTCAAGGATCCATTTCTTTGGGTTGTCATCTTTGTCAAAGATCTCAAATAGTTAGTTCAAATAAGCCTATATTAAAAGCCATCAAAGGTCGAAAAATATATATAATTATTTAAACCTTCTCAAAATACATTTGTTCTACACTTAGGTTGTGAATTGCTGGTAATTACATGATGTAATTACAAGCTGATTACTTTTTAATTTCTTCCTTTTATTTCTGGTTTTTTTTGTGTTTTAATGTATTTTTATTATTATTCTAATATTTTCTAAAAATGTTGTTTATATTATATATATATATATTTCATTTCCTTCTTATTTTCAACATTTATTTTATGTGATTCCATGCAATTTTTTGAAATATCTAAAAGGAAATCATTAGTATAATTTTGTTAGTATTCTAATTTTTAAATTAAAGTAGAATTGATTGTTGAATAAAGGTAAGGACTTACGTTTTCCTTTACTTTTAATTAATATTTATGTATGTTATGTTGAAATTTGACATAAGAGTATTATGTTAATATTTTTTTGTTTTGAATTTAGTACTTATGTTATATTTTCAATTTCATTTGCTTTAGGAGTATTGACTTGATATTTTTACATTGTAAGCTATTTTTAAAAAAAAATTATACTTGATAGTATCTTTTTGTCAAATGTTTTATAATTTTATGACATTATATTTATAATATTAATCTTTTTGTCAAACATGTATTTCATGATTTTCATAGAAGTTCTGTACTTTTAGCTTTTATGATTAATTTAATTAAAATATATTAAATTGAAAAATATAAATCAATTATTTTTTATAATATTAATTAAGAACATATGTTTATTAGTTAATATATTTTCAACAGACAATATATATCTTAAATATTTAATTTAATATCATTTGTAAAGACTCTTATTTGTCTAATTTAAATTTTTAATTTGAAATAATTAATTTTTATTTTTAAAATTCAATATAATCTTATGATTACACTTGTGCAACCAAACAATACATGTGTAATTACAGGTGTAATTATAGTGTGGCAAACAAACATGTCAGTGTAATTACTAAGTAATTTCTAAACAAGAAACATTAATGATACCATAAAAAATATATATATTCTTATAGTATCATTGACTAATGAGTAAACCTTAATAACTGGGGGTATGAACTGTAATTATTTAGAAGAGAATGGATATTTTAGGAATTACTTTGGGTTTAGAAATAAACTTATACTCCCTCTGTCCCAATTTATATGACTCACTTTCCTTTTTAGTCAGTTCCAAAAAGAATGACACATTTCTATTTTAAGTAACAATT
>NW_006238961.1:1698216-1705368 GCF_000226075.1 Solanum tuberosum | reverse complement strand
TATATATATATATATATATATATATATATATATATATATATATATATATCAGTTAAGTGAAATAACCAGCCTTAATGATATCAATACAGTATATGATACTAATTTAGTATCAGTTAAGCAAAAATTATCAACCTTAATAACTGGGGGTATGAACTGTAATTATTTAGAAGAGAATGGATATTTTAGGAATTACTTTGGGTTTAGAAATAAACTTATACTCCCTCTGTCCCAATTTATATGACTCACTTTCCTTTTTAGTCAGTTCCAAAAAGAATGACACATTTCTATATTTAGTAACAATTTAACTATAAAATGTCTATTTTACCCTTAATGAAATGATTTACAACCACACAAATTTCTATCATTCATTTTGGACCACAAGTTTTAAAAGTCTTCCTTTCTTTCTTAAACTCCGTGCCGAATCAAACTACATCACATAAAATGGGACGGAGGGAGTAATTATTTTGGATTTTATGACCCATTTATGTAGTTTTTCCAAAATACAACACTTGATTTCAAGCTAAATCTTAATAACCAAAAAATCATTTTCTTAAGCTTATTTTTTATTATATTAAAAATATGATTATAATAATCCATTAAATATACCCATTTACCCCAGCCACTAGTCCAAGAAAGGAAGAAGGAACAGGGAAAAGGTGGGATAACTAGGATGAGAAGTAAGATGAAATTGTAAGTGGAGTGAATGTGAGTGGGGTAAGTAACTGGTTAAAGTAACAGAGATGAAAAGTAAAAGGTAAGGGGGTTTCGGTAAGAGGAGTATTGCAGTAAAAGTTATACACCGTACAATCTTCTCATGATCTATCTACCAGGCACTGGTCACTGAGACAGCAGGTATATGGTATCAGAACAAACACCAACTCTGATTCTGATAAGCTAAGAGAAATAAATAAAGTAATTTGTTTAAAGGGAACCTTTAGTTTATGGATTTCCGTATGTGTTGTCAGAGACAATAGCTGCCATAAAGGCAGAATAGTTGCAGTGCAGATACAACAGACCTTGGCCCTCAGTCATAATATTTTTGCTCAGTACACTGTTCAGAGTGCCCCTAGTCTATGTATGTTTTTAATGTGTGAACGGAGTCAGAATTTTAATTTTATAACTTTTAAATTATTTGATAATTTTTTAAATATAAGCAAAAGCTACTGAATTCAATAAAAAAAATAAAAAAAGAAGTCGTACCTGACCATGTAACTCCGTCTCTGGTGAGAGAGAAATATTATGATCAGAACCATTAGTTTTATCCATGTACAGAAGATTCTGCAACCCAAATGGTCCCTTAAAAATAAATAAATACATTGCATACTACTAGTGTATTCCTCTTGTTGAAAGAGCTCAAGTACTTTCATTCACTTGCTCTCTTTGTCAAAAAGAAAAGAAAAACTTGTGATCCATGATGAGTAGTACAGGAAGAAGTAGGTTTCCTTTCACAGCAAACCAGTGGCAAGAACTTGAACATCAAGCTCTTATTTACAAGTACATGGTCTCTGGAATGCCTGTTCCTGCTGATCTTCTCTATACCATTAGAAGGAGCTTGGATTCTTCTCTTTCCTCAAAGCTCATCATTCACCAACCACACCACAGTAATACTAATTCTTTTCTCTATCTACTATCCTTCATTTCATTATACTAGTATTTATGTTGTTTTGAGATTATGTTTTTGGTGCAGTTGGATGGAACTGTTTTCAGATGGGATTTGGGAAGAAAATAGATCCAGAGCCAGGGAGGTGCAGAAGAACAGATGGAAAGAAGTGGAGGTGTTCAAAAGAAGCTTATCCAGATTCTAAGTACTGTGAGAGACACATGCACAGAGGCAGAAACCGTTCAAGAAAGCCTGTGGAAATTATGACTACTAACAACACATCATCATCAACAACAACAAGACCTCCTACAGCAATTCCCATCTCATCAATCAACAAAAACACAAACACTTGCAGCCCCACTTCTTTCTCTTATTTAACTTCTTCTTCATCATCAACTCATGAACCCCACCATAACTATCCTTTTCTTTATAGACCCCCTCAAGACCATACCCCTAAATTCCTTTTCGAATCTCCTCCTGCTTATTCCAGGTTTAATTTAATTTCTATCGTCTTCTGTTATTCCGTATATATGTTGGTATTAAAATTTTCTATTTTGATTAAGCAGGAACGGAATGAAAGAGGAAGTAGGTGAGCATGTTTTCTTCTCAGAGGCATCAGGGACAATGACAAGTACTTGTGGATCGAATTCACTAGAGAGTGATACTTGGCAATTGTCACCACTTACAATGAGTTCTTCACCAATGAAACAGAGGACAACTTATTCACCTTCACAGAGTACAGCACATTCGTACTTACAACTTCAAAACCTCAATGAATCTTCAAGACAAAATTATTATTATCATAACGATGTCGAGAAAGAAGATCACCAGCCTAAGAAAGTAATGCATCATTTCTTTGATGAATGGCCACCCAAAGACAACAAACATTCATGGCTTGATTCTGATGACAAATTTTCAGGCCTTTCCAAAACTCAACTCTCAATTTCAATACCAAATCCCTCACAAGACTTGTTCATCACTACTAATGGTAAATTACTTAACTCTTAATTTCATCATTGACAAAAAAAAAAACTCTGTTTTGACCATAATAGTTGGTATTTATTTTTGCAGAGAAATGAGATTTGAGAATCAGAAAGAGCCATAAGAGTACTAGTACTTGTTACAATGGTGGTGGGGGCTGATGTTAGCTTTTTGATATACATGTGTTCATTAAGAGAAGTTTTTATTATTTATGCAAGTGTTGTGTTGTGTTGTTGTAGTAGTATTAGTAGTACTTTCAATTAGATGTATGTGGTGCCTGGCAAGCTAACTGAGCATTCACATGGTATTTGGGTTTGTCAGCAAGCAGCATTGTATTCCTTCCCCTCCCTTTCCCCTGCTGCTCCTAATATTATTATTACTACTCACTGATCACTGCTACTATTAGTATTTGTTTTGTTTTGTTATGAATGGTCAGGTTTTTCTGCCATTCTGCCACATGTTGTTATGTTTTTATCACTCTATATGACGTGTTCAATATCTCCTTTTTGCCTTTTTTTGCTTTGCTGTTGCTTTCAACGACTTGGATTCTTTTGTTATCTCATGCATTATAGTATATGGTTTTTCTTCTCTTTTTAAATTAGGAAGTGGAAATTTTATTGCAATTAATAAGTTTATGTGCACATGCATATGTTTCTGACTTAAATAAGAATCTTAAAGTTAGTAAGTAATAACTTTTTTATATATATGACTACTGACATAGAGCCACTAAGGTTTTAAAGTTGTTAGGGACATGAGATGCTGACCTCTAAGAAACATTTCAACTTTAGGGACACTAGGGAAGTTGGCCCTTGTGTTGTCTAAATCTCTTTTAAAAGACTTGAATGTTCACCAAGCTATATGATAGCTCACAATTCTGTTTTCTTTTTTCCTTATTCATGAAAAGGGTATAATATAATTACAAATTAAGATTAAGTAATGAATTCTATATTGGTAGAATGATTTTTATATCACTCTATCAAATACTTACTTTGAAAAAATAATTATATATAATCATGATGGAATTCGTAACTTGGTAAATGAAGCTAGCTGTTTGTTACTTGACTGTCAATTAGGAAAGATTAAAAAAAAGAAGGCGTTGGTGGTATTTACACGGTCCGTTTTGATTGTAAGGCTACTAAAGCAATAGTTTGTATCATTGAGAAATAGAATAATGTTTAGTTTATTGTATAATCCCTTCTTATATGGCTATCTATTTTGTTGCCTCATGAATTTTCGGACAACTATCATGATCAAACATTATTATTATTGTATTTTACTTTTTTTTATTCTCATTTATTGAATATTCAAAAGTCTCTCAAACGGTCAAAACCTTGTACATTATGCAAAATCTATTGTTGTATGTTTATAAAAAGATCAAATTTATTTTTTGGTGTCTTTTTCAATTCAAGCACTAAAATTAATCAACACTATTTTAATATTATTATATCAACTTAGCAAATTTAGCTCAATACTATTTCAATATCATTATATAAATTTTTCAAATTTTGAGTGGGATTTTATTATTCTAATTTTATATTATATATTTTTCTTTGAAAATTTATATTGTTTATATTCTTACTTCATGATGTCCATGTATATCCTACCTCTTCAAATCTCATTTGTAGGATTATACTGAATGTATTATAATTATTCAATTTATATATTTAACTAAGAGAATAAGATCTCTTTGTGAAATCTGGCTTTAGGCCCTAGACAAGTTGAGATGACCTCGAGTATTTTGTATTTTTCAAGAAAAAATACTGATAATTATTTGATATTATTATCCTAAAAAAACAAAAATAATATTAATTTTGCAGACAATTTTTGAAATGTGAGTGCATAATTAGAAACATAATTACGAGAAATGACAAGAGTTCCAATTTTCAAAATTTATCAGGAGTTTTTACAAAATATACTAGAAATTAATTTTGGTTAAGACTTGGAAAATTCACTCAATACTTAAATAAGTTGCTCGAAATTTTGTGTATGAAATCAATATAAAAGGTGTATATTTCACTTAAGGCTTAAAATTTTTCATATTTTTTATATATGAAATGTATATCTCGTTCAATACTTAGAATTTTGCTCATATTTTTCAGGTATGAAAAAGTATTAAATCGGTATGAAGTTTGTATACCTTGCTCATGGCTTATCGATCACAATTTCGTACATAAAAATTGTATAACTTTCTAAAGTATTGGTACTAATTTAATAGAACTACAACGCACATGCAAATTTTAAAAACATTTTTAAATAGAAAAAGTATTAAATCGGTATGAAGTTTGTATACCTTGCTCATGGCTTATCGATCACAATTTCGTACATAAAAATTGTATAACTTTCTAAAGTATTGGTACTAATTTAATAGAACTACAACGCACATGCAAATTTTAAAAACATTTTTAAATAGAACTCATCATATAATTATAATATGATTTTAATATAATACATATTTGGTACAATTTGATTGAAACTTCGAACTTCAACGAAATAAGATTGAATTTGGTCCAAAACTAGATCAAATTTTAATTCAAACTTATCTTGACGTTCGAGTTCTTTTGAGATATCATCCACTTAAAATAAAATTTGTTTGTGATAAATCAATTTAAAACTTAAGCTTCAAGCTCCTTTAGTGACACATAATCTCTGATAAGCTATTTCGAATATGATTTTGGAGAGCAGTAATAATCTCAGTTCACCGAGCAATGAATCAACTTTTCAGTTTGATTTGCAATTTCAAACTCAATAGCAACAAAGGGAAAATTACATAAATACATCTCTTATTTTATCATAATCTCTAAAAAAAAATTACCATTTTAAAAAGTTGCAAAAATCTCCTCTCTCACACATCCATATCCCTTCTCGGATACATCCCTCCCATTATGTAATGTATCATTCGCAATCCTTGAGCTATGTATGTCCACAGATTTTCCTGATGTATTTGATATCCTATAAATTTAAGGATTTTTTGTAATTTGAAAAAAAAAATAGAAATAAAAATATGTAATTAACTCTTAACACTATGAATTTATGTAAATTTTACAAAATAAATCCATCAAACTTCACTAATTCTTTTTTGTTTTTTATTTAATTTTTGGGATCACACATCAATACCAAACCCAAATTGTTATGTTTGATATCTAAGGAAAAATATTTTTTATATTTAATAATATAGTGTCTTATGTAGTTAAAAGGTGTGATTTACTTGGATAGAAATAATCATTATATTATGTTTTGTTTTATTTGAGAAACAAAGATATTAGTGAGACTTGTAAATATTTTTCAATTCCGCAAATGGTTTGTACACATGGCAGTCATCAGGTTTTGGAGTTATATTAAAATGAATAAGTTTTCCATCTTATGTTATTCTTGTTTTACTTCTACATTTTTTTCGTATCGTTATGTTGAGGCTGACTTATCTTGATAGAATAAACAAGTGTCATCACGTCTATTTTTGGATCGTTACAAAAAAAAAGTAATTAACTATGATTTATCGGTAATCTCTAACTAATATATCGCTAAAACACTCTTAACTAATTGAATTTTCTTATAATTTATTGCTACTTCTTAGCTAAATGAGATTTACATAAAAAAAAAAATCTTATAAAATTTATCATTAATTTTTTATTTTCTACTAGTGAAATCCTAAAAGAATGGTGTTTTGGTATCCGATTCTGATCATCAAAATCTGTGTGTGGCCCTACAGTATTAATTCAGGGTTTAAGAGTTTGAATATCATTCAATTTGGCTACAGGATAACAGGACAAGAATCTAAAACATGAATTAAGTCCACCCAACATTTAAGCTCAAATAGAACATGTGCAAATACTCTTTTATTCTGATATATATTACACAAAGGGGAAATATGTAATCATGGTGTTTACGATTTGGATAAAAATTAATTCAAATCAAATTAAATTGGTTGATTTGGTCGATAATATTTGGTAGGGGTGTATAAAATCGAAGCGAAAATCGAATCAAATCGTAAATCGAATTAAATCGGAAAAAAACCCGACTAATGATTTGGTATTGGAAAAGAAAACCCGACTATACTTGGGTTGGTTTGGTTTCAACTAAAAAAAAGTCAATCCAATACCAAATCAATCCGACATTATATATATAATTTTTAAAATTTATTTTATACATAAAAGCATTTACTTTGATGTAATTTCTAAATATTACTTATACGTTTTCATAATTTTTATCTTTTGACATGTTTTTTCAAGTTTTTTGAGACTTAGCGTTTGTTTGACATTACTGCTAAAAACTGTGTTTTTTTTTTCTAGAAGCACTTTTTAAAATGGCTTTTTTTAAAAGTGCTTTTGAAAAAAAAAACAATTTGTGTTTGACTAATAATCTGAAAAGTGATTTTGATAAGCAAATGGTGTTTGATTTATCTTTTTTTAAAAGTGCTTTTGAGAGTCAAATTACGGAAAAGGTTAAGTTTCAATGTACTTTTATTATTAAGATTATTTTATAGAGTTATTTTAAATATCTATTAGAAAAAATTTATTTAAAATTTTATTTTAATTATATTAAAATATACATATTCAAATTTTCAATCAATATTA
>NW_006238961.1:1686134-1698116 GCF_000226075.1 Solanum tuberosum | reverse complement strand
TGAATGAAACTTAACCAAACTTATGAGATATGCTAATAAATTAACAAGAGATATATTGGTAAATATGTATATATGAGAGGGATATTTTAGTCTTCAAGAAAATAATTTTCTGCTTCTGCGCTTTTTTTTAAAAACAGAAATTTTTAGTTTCTTCCCAACAACAGAAAAACTGTTTTTGCTTCCATTTAAAAGCAGTTTTGAGAATTTGCCAAACACTAATTTTTTTCAAAAGAAGTGTTTTTTTCGTAATTTTTTTTTTTTTGACCTTCCAACAACAATGTCAAACCGTCTCTTAGAATTTTGAATGATCCAATAAATGTTATAGTCCATTAATGCTAACAAAGTAAATTAATTCAACACTAGAATGATAATAATGTTGAATATTTGTTCTTTAATTTTACATTGGTTTAGACATTTAAAATAATAACCTAATTTTAATTTTAATCATATAATTAATACTTATTAGACTTATTTTAGCATGATTTATTATTTTTAAATTCTGATCATTTTCACTATGACTTATCAATTTGCAATATTTATTTTATACGATTTTATTATTATTTTTTATTGAGTATTTTAGTGTCATCACTCATCTCATATTTTGTGTTATTTTCTTAAAAACACCTTAGATAGTTGCATTTTGATTGAACTCTAAAAATATATTTGGAGCACAAGTTAATTATATGTTTGTATGAAGTAATAATCAAATACAATATTTGATGTCTTGAATTGTTAGATACAACCTTTGTTAGAGGGGTTTTACCGTAAAACTTTTTGACGTTAATATAAATTTAATCAAATTTTAATATAAATATGAAGTATCGAAAACCCAAAATGTTATGGATATGGGGAATGGAACCAAAGGAGAAGTAGGTACCAGTCAAAGTAGGACAGAGAGCACTGTGGCAAAAGGGCTCTGTCTAATTTCTGATCAATCTCTGTGCACTGAGCAATGAGATGAGTAATGACTAGACCACACTATACTATATTATCATCACATACAAGGAAAATTTACCACAAAAATTGATTCCCTATCTTTAACCTTAAAATAATAAGATATATTTTATAATAAGAAGGCACTCACACATATTAGTGATCAAAATAAATATTTGAATTTGACAGTAGTATAAAGATTAATAAAACATCATATTATTAAATTAGAAAAGTAAAGTTAGTTATTCATTATGTTTCAATTTATTTGATTTACTTTTTTAGTCTATTTTAGAAAAATTACTGTTTCTTATTTTAACAGTTTTTTTTTTATTTTAAGTTTTCACATGACAATTTAAGATCACAAAATTAGAAGACATTTTGATATATTAATTAACATATCTTTAATTTAAAAACATTAATTTTAAAAATCTTTTTTAATTTTTTAAAACTTCATATCAAGATAAAATATATCAAATAAATTGAAAGAGGGTGTAAGTTACAATAAGTTAAAATTCATACTACTGATGTCAGCGTACATAAATTACTTCCTTTATTTCATTTTATTTAGGAATAATTTCAGAGGTATCCTTCAGTTTTTACTTAAGCAAATGATCAAAATGGTCCTTGAAGTTACCTTATTTTGGTCCTTAATATATTCTAGGTGATTGAAATAGTTCTTCATGTATAATAAAATGTGTTCAATTTAGTCTTTTATCCTAAACTTAACAATTTACCCCCAAAAATTGTTAAATATAACTGTGGGGGCCACATAACTTACAAAATCCACCATTTTTACCATCTTTATTAGTTCAAAGAAAGAGTTTAATGAATTCTAACGTCATTTTCTCTAACATCTAACCACACAAATCACACATGATTGTTTTTGTTAATCTATTGATATTTCTTTCCTTTGGTTATAATAATCCTCTTTTGGTTATTATTTATTTTATTTTATTTTTTGTTTGGAGTGATTAATTCTCCAGAAAGGTCAACGTGTGGGATGGTGGGGATTTTTGGTGGGTAATCTAGAACAAGTTTTACTTTGAGAATTGGGGTTCTTGAATTTCATGTTATTGGGGCTATTGTTGTGAATTTTTGGTATCATCCTTGTTTGGTTGTTGATAAGTGGGTTCTACTAGATTTATTTTTTGATATTTCTAATTGAAGTAGCTATGTAACTTGTGGATTCATTCTTGATGTGGCTCTGCAATTGATGAACAGGACAAGATTCAGTGTGTAAGTTTGGGTTCTTCTTTGTGTGAAGTTATGCTATGTTGTGCTTGGTTCCGTCTTGTGATTGTAAATGCTAATATGGCTGGTATTGCATTTGTTCTTGATAAAATAGTGTTAGATTTTGAAGTAATAAATTAAGAAGAGAAAAATAGTGGATTTGTAAGCTATGTGAGGCCCATTGTTATATTTAACATTTTTTGGGACAAATTTGTTAAGTTTAGGATAAAGGATCAAATTGAACACATTTTAGTCTATACATGAAGGACTATTTCAATCACCTAGAATATATTAATGATCAAAATAAAGTAACCCATATACATGAAGGACCATTTTGATCATTTTCTCGTTTTTACTTTATAACACTCCTCTTTCTTTATGATATTATGCATAATTTTCTTATTTTAATTTTATATATACACGTGTTTATTTTACTAAACAAAGATACTTATTTCTTTATATTGATTTATTTTAAAAATATTTATTAAATAAATCATTTTACTAGTATATATTAATATAAAGAGGGATAAATTTGTCAAATTATAATTAATTTAAATTTATTTTAAATAATTTAAAGAATGATTACAAAAAAATCAAAATAAAGGAGATATATATAATATCGTAAATCACAGTAGATGTGAGTGTTATAGAACAAAACCTCAAGGAAGATCTCTTAAATTATCCATTTTATTTATTACTATCTTTTCATTAATTTCGATTAAAAAGAATAATTTTTTTAAATATTTAAAAATAATGTTATGTTGAAATTTTCATTTCATTTTTAAAAACATGCCTTATTTATAAAAAAAATAAAATCTTTTCATTGCATATTGAATGAGAGTGGGTAGCTGTTTTAATTTAAGTTGTTTTGTTTTTTGCTTTTTGAGTACTGACTTTTATACACACGCTGAGTGATTTGCAGAGATGAATAAATGAGAAAGTGGTTAAAAGCTGAAGAAGAAGATGAAGTAAGGCACTCACAGTCTGCAAATGACTGCTTTATTTTGTCAGCTTACTCACCCAAAAACTCACTTACAACCATGATTCACTATCCCACTTTTGGATTTTTTTTTACTGCCCCTATTGCTTTGTTACTACTTCTTCCTTTCATTCTAAATTATTATATTTACTTCCCTTTTTTAACTTTTAATTATTATTCTTATACTGTATTTTTTGAAAAAAGTATTGAAAATATTTTTTAATTTGATGTAAATTATTAATTTTATTCTCATATTATTGATAGCCTTAAACATATATCTCTTTACTTGATTAACTAAACTTAGGTATACCCTGATTCACCTTTGATCTACCACATGACATAATAAGTGGTCTCAAATTCTTATAGGAGCATGAGACTCTTAATAGAAAGCCAAGAGAAGTGTTCAAAACACTCCTAAACTTGACGAAAATTTAGAGGTGTATTTTACTCGTGTTGCAAGATCGGGGGTTAATTTAAGTTCGGTTAGTCGAGTAAAGGAATGTTTTTAAGGTTGTTAATAGTTCGAAGATGAAATTAACAATTCACGTCAAGTTTATATATGTTTCCAGTATTTTTCTCTTTATTTTTTTCACTCTTCCTCCAAGAAGCTTCTACTTTTTCGCTTTTTTGGTGACTCAAGTCACAATTTCTTGTAAACTTATTTGTGGGGAGGGAGTGCTTACCATCCAAGCAATTTTTTCTTGTCAATTAATTTATTTGATTTTGACTTAACATAACAAAAAGTTTAAAAAATAAAAAGAAGAAAATTTATGATATTAAATTTAAAATATATTAAAATATTATCTAATTTTATAATCTAAAATATGACATGTTAAAAGTTGAATTAGAGAGTTGCAAGAAAAGAAAGGATTATTTCTAAAAAAAAAAAATTAAAATGGAGGAAGTACTATTTATTTATAATTTAAAATATTTTATAATTGAAAATTTATGTTATGAAAATAAAATAAATTATTCCTAATATATGTCGTTGTTATATATTTAAACGGATTCATAAAAAATACATAGAATTAGTTATTCAACCGAGTCGTCCTTACAAGCTCATCAGTTCTCGCATTTGTAGATAGTTGTACTCTTTTGTTTCATATTACTTGACTCATGTTAACTTAGCATAATCTTTTTAAAAAAAAAATATTGAGAGTATATTTTACTAAATTAATTTTATTTAATATTTGAAACTTTAAATTTAACCATAACTATTTATTTAATTTTTTAATAATAGTAAAGCTAGAAATAAAAAAAAATATGGTAAAGAATGAAAAAAGTCGCATATTCGTGATTAATTAACTTATAAGGCTTGGACAATCATCTTGTTTTTTAGCTAATTTTTAAAATGTGAGTTAGGTTCAAGATCTAATTTTTACATAGTATCATAGCTTTTCAATCACTGAGGTGATTGTTCTTGTAGTCCTACTTGTGATTTTGATTTTCAAGGTGAATTTGGTGAAGAATAGCCATGGCAAATGTCGATAATGAATTGCCAAAGAAGCTAAATCATAATCACCCTACGTATATGGCAAACTTTGTGACCACTGTAAATGCAAAGGTCGCACCAAGGCAATATGTTATTGATTGGTTGGCTACTCTCTGAACTTTGAGAGGAGGGAGAGGGAGAACTATTACAATAAAAACTATTCTTATAAAGTAAATTATCAAAATGAGAAAGGAAATTTTCACACTATTCACAATGTAGTTAAGTGAATTATCATGACATGGCTTCTCAAGAAACATGGATTATAGTAAAAGTATGAGTATCTAACAACAACAATATAATCAAATTTTGCACATGCTTGGTAGGTCTAACTTGAAGGGAGGTACAATTTATTGTCATTGGTTCACAAAGTAACAGCACTGGATGTGCCAACTTAGCATAAGGTAGAAGCTCTACTAATTTGAGTAGAAAATAACATTGCTCTCGCAATAGGTATCAATCATAATGATTGGGTAGTAGATTTTAGGACTACCATTCATATGTGTAATGGTGCGGTCGATCATTTTTGGAAAATATTGTGAATTTACTGTTTTCCCCTTTCGTGATTGACCCTGAGTCTTCTATGATTGAGTTTTGAAAAGTTGATTTGAACTTTGAGTTAAAAGTTGAGAATTTGGTAAGTTTTGAGTTTGAAAGGCTAAGTTGTTAAGAAAGTGATTTTTGGAGTGTTTTGGAGTTTCGAGTATTGGAATGAAATTCTATTGATTCCATCAGTTCAGAAATGTAGAATCTGAGCTGTGATAGTTGTCGGTTTCAAATTTTGAGTCTTTTTGAGATTTTGAGGTCCTAAATTGTGAAACTGTGAAATTTTAGCATTTGGATTGACTTTGGTCATCATTTGGAGCTCAGATCAGAATTTTGAGAATTCTGTTGAATTCATGGGATGATTTTAGGCCCAGGTGAGGTCTTGATTGATTTTTCAAAGACCCCGAGCTTAATTTTAGCCCTTTTAGGCGTGAGTTAGTTTCCTGTGATTTTCACGGATGTCGGGTCAAGAAAACCTCATATTCGTATTTTGACGGTTCCATTGAGTTCAAAATGTCGAATATAAAGGGTTTGCATATTTGGTTTCTGTGTACGGAGTTCCGAAAGAATCCCGAAGGTCCTTTCAATGATTTAAGAGTTGCCTATATTTTGCTGGTCTACAGTTGCGAAGGCTGGTCGCTTAAGCGAGCTTCACAGAAGCGAGAGTCCCTTCGCTTAAGCAAGTTTCGTAAAAGAGAGGGAGGCTTCGCTGGCTTCGCTTTTGCGAGAGCCGAGTGTTTAGCGGGGTTCGCTTAAGTGAACCTCTGGTCGCTTTTGTGAGACTTGAGAGGGTTTTTGACCTGCAAATTTCGGTGTTTAAGCCCCATTTTTCATTGTTGAGCTTGGAAAACCCTTGGTAGCGATTTATGAAAGAATTTTTTGTGCTAAATTATTTGGGAAAGCTTTTATAACACCAAACCTTCATTTCTCTTTGATTATTTATGGGTTTAAACATCAAAATATGGGATTTTGATTGGTGAATGATGAGGTTTTTCAAGAACTCAAGTTCTTAGCTAGAATGAAGATTTTGAACTGATTTTAAGTCTTTTTTTCGAAATGAGTTTTCCTAATGAGTTCTTAAAGCCTTGTGTAATGTTTTCAAGTATTAAATTGCGAATTCAAACCTTATTTTCGAAATTAAATTTTGTGTTGATTGACCCACTTTTCAAGAGAATTGATATATGTATTGTTGTTTTTGGAAAGTGATTGTGAATACTTGATTATTATAGATTGTGTGGCTTTGAAAGTGATTCGAAAGGGAAATACTGAACTCTTGGAGTGAATATTGATTGATTTAAGGTAAATGATCTCATAAACTTTGTACTCTAGTAGAATTTGTGTACTTCCTTCATTGCTTGTGTGTTGAGAGTAATTAGAATGAGGTGAAGGGTTAATTGTCCACTTGTTACATCTAAATGAATAAAAATGGGTTGAAATGTAAAAAGATTTTGCGATGAACATGATGATGAGATTTGCCTTATTGTGACCCTTGTTGATTGATTGATGAAATGCTTGAAAGCATGAATGTGGACTTGAATTGTGTGAATTGTTCTCTTCCATATGGTATGATATTGCTTGTATCCATTGATTGTGAACACCGTGATGAGACATGTGATGATTTATGATGTCGATGTCTTTACCGGCGAACGTTGTGATGCCGAGGTTTTTGCCGGCAAGTGTTGTGATGCCGAGGTCATTTTCGGCAAGTACATATAAAGCCGATGAGAAATGGTTCCAACTAGTGATTTGATATAAAGCCAATGGGAAATGTTTTCGGCTAGTGATTTGATATAAAGCCAATGGGAAATGGTTCTGGCTAGTGATTTGATATAAAATTGAGAGTAATTAGAATGAGGTGAAGGGTTAATTGTCCACTTGTTACATCTAAATGAATAAAAATGGGTTGAAATGTAAAAAGATTTTGCGATGAACATGATGATGAGATTTGCCTTATTGTGACCCTTGTTGATTGATTGATGAAATGCTTGAAAGCATGAATGTGGACTTGAATTGTGTGAATTGTTCTCTTCCATATGGTATGATATTGCTTGTATCCATTGATTGTGAACACCGTGATGAGACATGTGATGATTTATGATGTCGATGTCTTTACCGGCGAACGTTGTGATGCCGAGGTTTTTGCCGGCAAGTGTTGTGATGCCGAGGTCATTGCTAGTGATTTGATATAAAGCCGATGAGAAATGGTTCTGACTAGTGATATTGTGCTGATGAGAAATGGTTCCGACTAGTGATATTGTGCCAATAGGAAATGGTTCCAGCGAGAGATTGATTATTGTGCTTGATGCATTTGATGCTTATGCATGACTCACTTGTTAAGTGTGATTGATGTACTTGTTGTGTGTAACTGAACTACTTGATATTGGGATTCACTTATTTGATTCATTTGGTTGTTGAATTGTGAAGATTGAACTGTGGATATTGAGCCTTGTGAGTCGTGTACTGTAGAATTGCTAGGTTGGATTGATTTCTGTGCAGGTTGTAGTTTGACGAGGTTCAATTGGAGTGTAAGGGGTATTTGATTTTTAACTAGATGTTTTGTTTATTAGGTTGCTTTATGGGCACCATATTGTTGATATTCACCCCTTGCTTCTACACTTATGTAGGTTTCGAGCCTGGACCTCTGTGATCTTCTTCTCCTGACATTTGAGGCTCGTTGAAGGACTTTAGAGGTAGCTGCTTGTCATCTCGGCAATCCCTCTTTTCCTTTTATCATGTTTTGTTCTATTTGGAAAGCAAACACATTTAAGACTTGTATTTATTTTTCGAATTATGTATTTTCATTAGTGGTTTGTACACGTGACAACCGGATTTTGGGGATTTTAATAGAATAAATATGTTTTTCGCCTTTGTCTTGTTCTTATTTTATCTTTTTCCGCTTTTCTTTTATTTTTCGTTGGTTTGAAGCTGAAAGGACTTCTATAGTGAGCAAATGAAGGTAATTGGTAGAGAGAGTGATGGTCTTTACCTTCTACCTACTCAAAAATTAGTAGAGGCAAATCCAAAACAATCCAGTCCTTCATTGCTCTCAGTAGACTCTCAAGTCTTGTAGTGGCATCAGATTGGGGCATACTTCATCTAGTGTCCTAGCACATGTCTTTCCTTTTGCTTCTAAACAACGCTCAGTAGAAGTACATAATGCACTATATGTCTTTTGGCTAAACAACATAGATTACCTTATAGTACTTTTGTGTCATCTTGTATCTTAGCATAGAACAATTCTCTCTCTAGAGTGATAACAAAATATCTCAAATGGAGATATTTAACATGGTATCAGAATATGGTTCATCTTACTAAATGTCAGGCTTTTAAAATTGAAAATTGTCTATGCATCAAAAGTTCAGTATTGAGTGTGATGTGAGATGTTAAAGAATGAAAGTAATCTCATAATAATGTTTAATAAGATGAATGGTCTCCTTATAAGATTTAAACAATTTTCATCCCTTTGAACTAGTTGTTAGGTGTGAATTAGATCCAAAACATAATTTTATAAAAATAGATAAACTTTTTTTAATTTTCTAAATTAGACAAGAAAAACGAAATGTAATTTTCTATATTGACTTTACCTTGTTTCTCTGTTTCACTCACTTTGAAGTTATGCAGAAAAATAATTATCTGATTCATATACTTTGTTAGTGTAGTATTGAGCGTGATGACTGATGTGAGATGTTAAAGAATGAAAATAGTCTCATATTGATGTTTAATAAGATGAATAGTCTCCTTATAAGATTTAAACAATTTTCATCACTTTGAACTAGTTGTTAGGTGTGAATTAGATCCAAAACATAATTTTATAAAATTATGATAAACTTTTTCTAATTTTCTAAATTAGACAAGAAAAATGAAATGTAATTTTCTATATTGACTTTACCTTGTTTCTCTGTTTCACTCACTTTGAAGTTACGCAGAAAAATAATTATCTGATTAATATACTTTGTTAGTGTAGTTATTCCGATTGTGTAGGAAATTCAGACCTAGCTTATTGTTCAAGTTTAATTGTCAAACGTTCAAATAGAAAGGAATAATACATAAATGTGCATTTTAACTTGACTTCATTTCACATGTATCTTTAATTTTGGATGTACACAAATAAACACTTAAACTTATATAAAGTTGAACAAATAGACACACACGTCCTACGTAATATCCTACATGATAAATTGAGTCCTACATGGTGTTCTACGTGTATTATGTCACGTAAGACTCATTTATCTAATTGTTCAATTTTATACAAGCTTAAATGTCTACTTGTACATAACCAGAGTTAAAAGATATATATATGAAATGAGGCAAAATTAAAATATATATTTATGTATTATACCAAATAGAAATGACGAATATGCAAATATGTAATTTCTTTTTGAGACGGACCAAAATATGAAAGAATATATGTGGACCAGAAGAAGTATCTTTACTTAGCTTCTGGACAGTCATGTTTTAATTTCTTTTTAATATGTTTGGGTGGGGAAGGTCTAGGTAGAGAAAAAGGTTAGAATGGAAGAACTTGGTCAAACATGAACTATTCCTTTAGGGGTCGTTTGGTATGCCAAAGAACATAGATAGTTTTGAGGTGAGAATTCACTATTACGTTATTCTTTATTTGGTTATTAATTTTGAAATAAATAATATATTTAAATTAGTAATTTATAATATTTGATAGGGGTGTACATCGATTGGTTTGGTTTTATATATTATCAATTCGAGTTTATTGACTTTCGATTTTTAAATACGCTAAATCAATAACTAAATTAATAAGATATTTTTTTAAATCAATTTTTGGTTTATGAATTTTGGTTCTTAATAGTTCGATTTTGGTTTAATAATAATAAAATACTTATAAAATAAATATATGACTTCTCCAACAATTTGACGCGATAAGACTATAATGTTACTTTACAGAACGCTCATAAAATAGAAACAATAATAACTAACATGAAAAAAGTTATACAAGTGCAACACAAAGATAAATCAAGAGGAATTGAATTCTTACTTTAGGTTTTGATGTTTTGTATAATGTGAAGTTGTGAACTAAAAGTCATTGTGAAGTATGAATTAAAAGCTAAAAGGCAAAGACAATAACTAATAATGTACATTTATTGACATTTAATATTTTTGTAGGGGTAAAATTATAAGTTACTACAGTTTTAATATGCTATCGTTTTATCCAACAATCCAATATTAAAAATCAAAATTGCATTGATAATCCAATAACTCAATAACATTAAATTAATAGTATTTTTTTATTTAATTTATCGATCGGTTCAATTTTTGCACATTCATTAATTATTGGAATAAGTTAACTATGTAATAGAATGAAATAATAGTATCAGAGTTAGTTATCTGAGATAAAATAATTAAAATAGTTCCTTAAACTAGGGTCGCATATCGATTCGTTCGATTCAATTTGAAGATTCATCAATTTGACTATTGATTATCAAAATTGCTAAATCAATAACTCATTATCAATAAACCAATAACATTTTGGAAATTCAAACTATGAATTTCGATTCGATTTGATTTTGAACGAGGCTAGCTCCCACCAAAATGAAATGAACAAGTGGTATTGAATAAGTTCCTTTTTCTTTTCATGTTACTCCACTGCTTAGCATTATAACTTTAGTTTGTTTTTTAGCCTGTATTAAGTACTGTGCAAACGTCAGATGTAAAGACATGCCTGAGTGGATCCAGAAAAAAGCAGGTTGAATTGAAGGGCAGCTGCTTCTGAATTGGAGTAGTTACTTCCTTCAATGCAAAAACTAATTTCTTACTACAAGTTAGTTAATGCCATACATCTCCTCCAATGCCACAAAGTTAGCACCCATTTTACTTAAATTTTGATTTGCCATATCTATTACTTAAAAAAATATTGATTATTTTTTTTCTTCACTTTAAAGAGAAAATATTGATCGATACAAGTGAGTTTATTATTTATTCCCAACCAAATGATCCCAAAGGGTATAATAGAATTTTTTTTTTATTTGTTAAAAATGACAAGTAAAAATGAAAATTTAATTTGGAAATATTTGACAAGTTAATAGAGACAGACGGAGTAAAATCGATTTGGTCATAAAATTTGTTTAGTTTTGAAATAGTTATTTGGATATGATAAAGTTTTTAGTAGGGAGCACTTTACCTCGAATGAAGCTCAATGTGGTGCGAATTCGAAATAGTTGAACGTAATATATGTATCGAACACGGGATAAAAAACCAAAAAAAAAAAAAAACTTAAAATTTTGAAATCTACATTAAAAAAAAAACTTATCTTGGTACAAAATATAATTTGTTGAGCTCTTTTATAATTTAAAAAGTATCTCAAATTTTATAATTTTTTATATAAAAACTCATCTATTTATGACTTCAACAAATTTTATCTATCCTTTGCTTTTATTAAACACACCTCTGAAATTGATATCTACTTTTTGACAGGTATGACTAGAGGTGTTCACGGGTTGGTTTGGATCGGTTATTGGTCGAAACCAAAACCAAACCAACTTAATCGGTTTTAAAATTATCAAAACCAAACCAAACCAAATATAATATACATTTATCGGTTTGGTGATTATCGATTTCGGTTTGGTTTGGTTCGGTTATTCAGTTATTAACCATACACAAAAATAAAAGAAACAATTCACTTAAAATGTGAAAAAAGTGACAACAATCCATTCAAAACGAAAAATAGTTAGAATGACTTAAATTACTAAACTTTCAATCACTAAATTTACTATCAATAAAGCTTTAAAATTCACTATATTGGCCTAGAAGGAAGAGACAATAACATTTTCAGTCC
>NW_006238961.1:1678069-1686058 GCF_000226075.1 Solanum tuberosum | reverse complement strand
CAATAAGTAAATTATAAAGAAATTTTAATGAAAATATGTATAAGATCTTTAAAATTATTTATAAAAATAATATATTAAGTATGTATATTAATAAAATATATGTATATAATTCATCGGTTCGGTTCGGTTATTTCTTTGGTTTTTTCCGAATAAAACCATAACCAAACCAAACACTATCGATTTTCAAAAATCTAAAACCAAATCAAACCAAACCCAAATAAAATCGATTTTATTTTATCGGTTTGGTTTGGTTTTTCGGTTTGGATCGATTTTTATCCAAACCGTGAACACTCGTAGGTATGACTATTTAATTATAATTTGTCTTGAAAAGGCATGATTTAGCCAAATAATTTTATTTTTTATCGATAGTGTCTTACTTGTTTAATCCCAGCTTTCGTAAAATATGTGTCATATAATCAAGAATTATTCAAGTTCAATTATTTAACGACTTACAAAAAGATAGAGCTAACCATTACTTTTATTTTATTACGTTGTACTCTAATGTGTGAAATGTTGAATCTAATTATTTTTGTTGTAATTTGTTGTGGTGTATATATGATTGTAATTTGCATAATGACCTTTTAGCTGATGTATTATCTAATTTATTATAAATATAATTATTTTATCCTAAATTTATGATTATTTTTAATAATTTTAAATTTTATGGATATAAATTATGTTTTATATATTTTTTACGGTGAAATATATTTTCAAAAATTATGGTCGAACGCATGTTGAAACTTCAATCCACATTTCACCCAGTCTAATTTCTCAAAAATATTTAAAAATTCATTGCCAAATCTAGCTTAATTCATTGCACCATAACAGTTTGGAAGTCCAAATGATAAAACCATTTTTATTTTGTCGTGGAAAAGGTACCAATTCCCTTAAATAAGTGTACTTCCAACATTAAAGATTTACACAATAATTCAAAAGAGGCATTTAAGATGCAAGTCACAATAATCTCTCGAATCTACCCACAAAATAAAAAATGGAAAAATCTTTTTGGCCAGAAAATTTGGCCAGAAAGGGTTTTTACCTATGTTATTTTACCTTTTTGAATATTTTTACCCTTTTAACTTTAATACCTTTTAATTAAAATATGGAAAAAAGATATTATACACTTTTAAAAAAAATTGGCCAAATTTTCTGGCCATTTAGCATTACCCATAAAAAATCTCTTGAATTGTTAATTTTGTAGCTCTCTCATTGGTGATTGGGATTTACAATTTAATTTTCAACACCTTAATTTACAATTTACAATTTTATTTAATTTAGGCTCAATTCACCTCAGCCAGTCTTTTGTCATATTATTAATTATTTTTATTCTTTTTTCTCATTTAATATTTTTATCCTATCATTAATTTATTTTGTTCTTTCTCATTTATTATTTTTATTCTTTTCTCATTTATTATTTTTATTCTTTATTAGAGATATCATTTGTAATATTTGTATTATTTCTATTTTTTTTGTTAGTATATCTTTTTTTTTGTCTTTCTATATTTTTACCTTTTTAAGAAAATCAAATAAATGACTTTGTTATTTCTTATTTACTATTTTATTTTCTCTTTTCTCATTTATTATTTTTATTTTTATTTTCATATTATCCATTATTAGAGATATCATTCGATAACATTTTTTTTATTAGTTTATTTTTTTTATTCTTTTTTACTTCTTTCTATATTTTTACCTTTTTAAGGAAAAAAAATACTTTTTGTTTATTACTTTTGTTCTTTTCTCATTTATTATTTTTTATTTTCTCTTTTATTTTTTTCTCATTTATTATTTTTATTCCTTTTCCAGTTGAGATATCTATTGTAAGGTACATCAATGCAGGAGTACATGTTCGTAATTAATTTGTATTTATGGGACATTTGCTTAATTTTCCCTTTATGTAATTGGTACCTAAAATATTCAAATCCCTGTCCAAAGTTATTTGGGGAATGGAAGTGAAATACTTATTATTTTAGAGTAACCTTGAAAAAATGAATGCAAAAATGTAGAGATACTCCCTCCGTCCACTTTTAACTGTCATGCTTTTCTTTTTAGAGTGAAATTATAAGAACTTTGACTAACATTTTACGATGTATTTTTTTTATCATATTGATATGTAAAAAATTGCAATGTATAGTACTTTTTGTATAATTTTTTGATATCTAAATTTTTATTTTAAAATATTCAATTAATGTAATCTAATTTAACTTTGAAAATTAGTCAAATTGACTTTCAAAAAGCGCAACGTGACAAATGAAAGTAGACGAAGGTTGTGCGAATTAGCCGCTTCTCTAGGGACAAGTTTGGCATGCCCCAAGCCTACACACTGGATGTGGCCGGCACTCGAGAATCATTGCTGGTCCCCAAGCGAACCCTTGACCTGGCTAACTATAGACATGAGACTCAATATGATATGTGGAAGCCTTAAGTAGATGATCATTTAAATTAAAGCTTTGAAACACTGTCTTGAAATGCTTAACATGAATAAATTCCAATGAAATCATCTGGAGAAAAAAAAACATAAAAAAACATCTAACTCTACTTATCTATGAAGCATCTATTGTTAAGGAAGGATGTCGGGACAAGACCCACGACACCTCAATACTACTAAATAGAATATAAAAGTGGAGTCCTCTGAAAGCAAAGAGGTCTCACCAAAAGCTATTAAGAAGTGTGAAGTAATCTCAATGGAGCGCATGTTGATGATCTCAAACACCTATATTTGCATCATAAGAAAAGATGTAGGTCGAATGACATCAGTACTTTGAATGAACAAATATGTAATATGGCTGAATAAACAAATAACTGAACTGAAGGACTGAAAGCAACTCAATTGAATCAATACATAAACGTGAAGTGAAAACCATTTAAGCTTTACAATAAGATATGCAATATGAAAATAATATATTGTACTTTGTGGGGAGTTTTTCTAACCGACAACCATTACTATGAGCCTAACAATAATACAACGTTTCGTCCACGTTGCAAGGGTCATCCTATACTTTGTCGAGGTATAGGATGATACTGTAACTACGGTTCCATCTAATAGGCCTTCTCAGAGACAGTGAGGTCAGTGCTATCCTATCCTACGCTGGCTACATAGTTTATTGAGACTTTTGAGTCATAAAAGGCTCTTACCCAATTCGGTGATCGATACAACTCCCAAAATAATCAATATCAATTATACTCAATCACCCTTCACAAAGAAAGGGACTATTACTTTACTTTTCACTTTGCTCAATCACCCTTTACAAAGAAAGGGACTATTACGTTACTGAAGTACTTTTCAAAAACATCAATCATACTCTTTCTTTTTTTCTCAACTGTCAAATAGTATATATGAAACCATTTGATTCTTTCTTAAAAGACTCTGTACAAAACATGCATTTAAAACATATACTTATGGAGTTATTTTTCAATTCCAAGATCGATATATAAAAACTGAAAACTCTTATACCTTTTTGAAAATAGTGCTCTCTTTCATTAAAAGAATGATACATTCGGAACCCTTTTTTAAAATAATGCTTTTAAACTTTTCTCTTAAACTCACTTTAGTTCTAAATGTACTAACACAAATGATTAGGTTATGCAAGAACTTTCAAAGGTAAAGGGAGCCTATAGGAGCTAATACAGAGAAGGAAAATGTGGACACAACTTAAAGGAACACGCGTCGGATGAAACAATGAAAAGAATCAGTCCAGCGACCCTTGGCGCATTGCTAGCACAGGGCGCCGGACCCTAAACTTCAGAAGTCAGGCCTGGGTGCACTGCTGGCATAGGCGCCAGGCCCTAAACTGCTGAATGCCATCATGGGCGCCTTCCTGGCGCGCCGCCCCAAGCCCCTCCCCATCATCTCCCACGAACTCAAGTTAAATTAGGATCCCAAATTAGTTTTAAATTTGGGAATTGTTCCTAAACTCTACTTATCTTTCGAACCCAAAATCAATATATGAGAAACTTTCATACAATTTCTTTTGAAAACATAACTTTACTAAATCAATAGGGTTCATGTGGTACTACACATGAACAACATTATAAGATTCTCAAAAACAAAGGAAATCAAAACCTCAACTATTAAAGAACTGAATTCAATATCAAGAACTATGATTGGATCCTTTAGATGAAACGATTTCTGACTGAATTGAGATGTAGGGCGTGAGGACGAACTAGTCCAATACTATAAATAACCTTACATACCTGGAAGAACAAAGTTCTTGGCAAAATCGACGAAACTCGAAGAATGATTGAAATCCTAACTTTTCTCCTCTTGGAACCTTACTCTTATGACTTGAAGGGCTAATGAACGTAAAAGAACTGATTAACACTTTGTAAGACCTTAATTAGTTAGGAAATTCGTTTTGGATTTTTCTTAGAGGTAAAAAGATAAAAACGACCATTTTAATGTTTTTTCGTCGGCTAATTCGTCATTGCACTGCATCAGGTTACTAAAATGGTCATAACTTTTTACCCCAAACTAGAAATGAGGCAAACTCGGTGACAATGAATAGATGACTGAAAGACCTTTAATTTGATAGGTTAAGGGCCACCTAATTCTTTATGTAATGAAAGATATGATTGTTTGAAGTTGACCTAAGTAGAATCATAGGTCAAAACTTAATCGGTAAGGAAGCTTTCAACTCAACTTTGTGCTAGGGGATTCTAGTGATCTTAATTGATATCCAGAAGCATTCCCACACTAATTAATTGAACTTAGAATCTAAGAACAATTAAGAATCACTCGGTACGACCTTATACGCAATTCAAGAATGGTTCAGATCTTAACTTAGAAATTTTCGGAATGTTACAAAGTTGATGGTGAAAATTCCCAAGATTGTTGCACAAGAATATTGTCTCTAATCTACAAATTGTTAAGCATGTAGGATACAATATACATGTAATCAATTTTCCATTTAAGTTTGGTTCAACAACACAAGGAGGATCCCTTTCGACCTTGCACACATGTTAAGAATTTAATGACCAAGTGGCCCATACTTAAAGGAGAGTTCCTAATGAAACAAAGTGGATGTCAAGAAATCCTGCCTATCTTGCAATGAAATTAGTGAGTGGGCTACTTTCTAGTCTAGTCATGTTTCCCACTTACTGGCATTGCAAGAAGCCTTTCAACACCTACTCCCATATAGATTGCATCTAGCCTTGCTACCACCAACTGACAAGTGCCATTGAGCATGTGTGATCCGGACTAGTCACACTGGGAGCTACAATATGTGTCATCATGTTGATCGAATAACTCTGGTCTAAATCATGTGTATTTATATTTTATTTTTTTGGTTCTCATCTATCGTTCGATGTCTACATTAAAATCCTGATTAAATTTGAATCACACATTACAATTCTCATTCTGAATGTGACACTTTTGTTAATGTGCTTAATTTTCTTGCCAATTTATTCCATACTTTGTTTTTTTACTTCACTAGTATACGTACCTACACGTTACACGGATATTTTAAAATATAATATTTTAAATTAAAAATAACTATTAAAATTTATTATGCACTTAGTAGTGTATATTTTTAAAATGATGACACAATTCAATAACTTATTTATTTGAGCATGTTAAATTAATATTATTAATACACAATTTAATAATTATATTATTAAAATATTATGTCTATAGCTATAATTAGCTATTAGAATAATATTATAACAAATTATTTTTTGAATTTTAAAATTGTTGATTTTTTGTTAGTATTTTATTATATTAAAAGAAATACAATCCGTGTAATATAATTGGTTTTAATTTACTAATTTTACTTAATCAGGTTTTAGAGTTTGTATTTGAGTGGGAATGTAATGGGAAGTTTTAAAACTGCCTATTTATATTCTCGTTTTTATTTAAATAAAGAATTTAATTATTATTTTTAATTTTTAATTTGAAAAATGATCATTCAAATATTTAATTTTTTATTTAAAAAAAAATTAAATTTTTGTTTCGGTTATAAAATGGCAATTCATTTTACTTTAATTATTAGACAATTTTATGTAAATCTTTTTAGTATGAAGTTTATTTTTTTAGTGTGAAGTTTATTGTAATTTTTTTTCCATAATCTGTTTTTAGAGTTTTGAGTTTGTGTTTGAGTAGGAATTTAATGGGGAGTTTTAAAACTGTTTATTTATATCCCTGTTTTATTTAAATAAAGAATTTAAAGTTTTTTAAAATTTTAGTTTTAAAATAGATTATTCAAATATTTAATATTTCATATTTATCTTTAAAAAAAATTAAGAATTTTGAAATAATTTTAATTAATTATTATTACTGATTTTTAAAACTGATCGACCTATTTTAAAACAATTAACTGCAATTACATGTGTCTTTTTTTCTTTTTGCAAAATACAATTTTGTAATTTTTATTTTTAAAAGAATTTTTCAGTTCGTTAATCTTTTTAATTTCCTTTTGGTTATTTAAGATACATATATACAAAAATTCTAAATTATTTTTTGAATTTAAAATTGTCTAATTTTTGTTTAAGATTTTTTTTTGTTGGTTACTCTATTCTATTTTTAAAAAAATTTTAAAATACATATATAAAAGAATTTTAATTATTTTTTTAATTTTAAAATTGTTGATATTTTTTTAGTTTTTTATTATGTTAAAAGAAATACAATTCGTGTAATATAATTGGTTTAATTTACTAATTTTTACTTAATCAAGTTTTAGAGTTTCTGTTTGAGTGGAATGTAACGAGAAGTTTTAAAATTGTCTATTTATATTTTTGTTTTTATTTAAACAAAGAATTTAATTATTATTTTTAATTTTTTAATTTTAAAAAAGATCATTCAAATATTTTTTTTATCTTTATATAAATATTAAAATTTACAATTTGTGTAATAGAATTTGTTTAATTTATTAATTTTTTAATTAATCAGGTTTTAGAGTTTGTGTTTGAGTGGGAGTGTAATGGGAAGTCTGAAAACTGCCTATTTATATTCATGTTTTTATTTAAATAAAGAATTTAATTTTTTTTAAAATTTATAATTTTAAAACAGATTATTCAAATATTTAATATTTAATTTTATCTTTTTATAAATATTAAAATTATTAAAATGGTTATATCACATTAATTTAAAGTAAGTATTCAATAAAAAAATAATTTTTAAATTTTATTTTCGATTTTAAAATAGCAATTCATTTTATTTTACTTATTAGACAATTTTTTTGTAAATCTTTTTAGTGTGAAGTTTCATATTTTTTAAAATTCGTGTATTTTATTGTAATTTTGTTTCTTAATCTCTTTTTATAGTTTGTGTTTGAGTGCGAATTTAATGGGGAGTTCTAAAACTGCCTATTTATATTCCCATTTTATTTAAATAAAGATTTTTTTTTAAATTTTAGATTTAAAATAGATTATTCAAATATTTAATATTTAATTTTTATCTTTAATAAAAATTATGAATTTTAAATAAATTAAATCAATTAAAATTACTCATTTTTGAAACTGATCCCACTATTTTAAAATAATTAACTACAATTACATGTGTCTTTTTTTTTTTTTGCAAAATATAATTTTGTAATATTTATTTTTAAAAGAATTTTTTAGTTGGTTACTCTTTTTATTTCTTCTTGGTTAGTTTAAGATACATATATAAAAGAATTGTAAATTATTTTTTAAATTTTTTATGGTGTTGATATGTGTCACTTTTTTCATATATAGATAGATATAAAGTCATTTTTACTTGTGAAAAAAGACATCTTACAATTCTCTTGTCGTCAACCATAGATTTGTAGCAAAATTAAAGGTAATTTATATATATATATATATATATTAGCAGAGTTGCATAATAAAATAAAGTTAATTATTTTAAATTTTGAATTTTATTTTAAATTTAATTAAATTCATTTTTTTAAAATGCAATGTTTGCAAGTTAGTGGGGGTGTAATGGGATGTATGGGACGTAGGTTAGTTATGTCTTATATAATAAAAATAGATTGATTATAAGCAATCTAAGCAATTAATAAAATATTATATATATATATA
>NW_006238961.1:1640260-1677969 GCF_000226075.1 Solanum tuberosum | reverse complement strand
TGAACTTTTTAAAGATTATTTCTATTTAATTATAAAAACTACTTTACAATCATTTTAAAAATAAAATAATAAATAGTAATTATTTATTCCTATTATATATAATTAATAATTTTAGTATTTTTTAGAAAGGTAAATTATTTATGTTTAATTATAAAAACTGATTTAAAATTATTTAAAATAATTATTTAAAAAATAAAATCATAATTAATAAAATAGTAATTATTTAATGTTTTTATTTAAAAATAAAATAGTAATTAATGTAGGTAGTTTCGAATTCAAAGATTCAAACTATTCTTCATATTCTTAAATTCATGTAAAATTTATAATTAAAAAATAATTTAAAATAGGTAGAATATAAAATTTTAATACGTATAAAATTAAAATTGGTTGATGTCCAAATAATAGGAGATTTGAACTAATAACTATTCACTAAAACATTAATTAAGTATTAGATTATTTTACTTTATGAAATAAAAATAACATACAATCCTAAAAAAATGTTAACCACCCTAAAAATCATCTAACAATACAAAGATAAAAAAAAAAATACTCCTACGATCTAAATAATTTAAATACAAAATATGACATAAATAAATCAAATTGAATGAAATGAAACAAATAATCACATAAAGACATTATCGATCTAAAAATATCGTGTAAAAGATTTGAACTTTGATAAATATTGTTCTTCTTCTTCTTGGAATTTCACTTTTTTCTTTGCAAATATATTCAATTTTTTTCCGGCTAGCCATAAAAAAAAGGTGAAGATAAGAAGAATAATGAAGCATAGTTATAAAGTTGAATATACTAATATGAATTTGAAAAGATGGAATTCTAAGATTCAGTTTATAAGTATAATGGCTAATGCTTCTTCTATTGTTTGATTCCAAATTGCCATCCTCAAAGTTTATTGATTGTTCAAAAATAAATTTATCTGAAAGCAACCTAGCACAATAAAAAAAAAAGAAATTAGCGTCCAATATATATGTAAAATCATTTTATGACAATAATAAATTTCAATAAAATAATTTACCATGCATAAAAACTTTCCTAATAAATAACACAAACTGTTGATAGATTATAATCAAGTTAAATCATCATAAAGTCTGATTTGTAAGCAAATTGAGCACATAAATATTTATTGAAGTGTTGCCTCCATGAATAATGTATAACCAACGAACGAACCCGACTGAAGATTGAGCCAAAAAAAAAAAAACTGATTCAAGAATTGAAGAATACGTGCAAAATAATTTAGAGGATAAAATAAGAAGTTTGATGGAAAAATTAGTTTATATAGAAAATAATCGATTGAAATTCGTCTTTATCTAAAATAGAGTTAGTTTTAATTCAAATTTTTAAAAGATGAATCGCAACTCCCCATTCAATTTTTTTAACCCCTCCCTAGGAGCTCCCACCTCATTTGCTCCCTTGGTGACTCGAACTCGCAACCTTCGGGTTAAAAGTGAGGGATGCTTACCATCCGAGCAACTTACTCTTGTCACTTCCCATTCAAATTCAAAATTCAAAACTGGTGATTTTTTTTTTGGGTGAACTCACGTTTCTTTTCTTTTTTCTTTTTAAAATGTTTTTTTTCTAATTTTCTTCATAGGTTATTTATTAGTAACAAATATTTAAAAAAAAAAGAGAATTTATTATTATTATTATTATTATTCAAAATAATTACACAACATTAATTTAAATTAATAATTTTAATATATATATATATATAAGTTTTTAATTATATATATTTAATTATTTTCATAAAACTCAAAATTAAAGAATCTAACTTGTATGTTAAAATATAACGTTTTTTTCTTCTTCTTTTTTTTTATAAAAAAAACAACAACATAAAACTCAAAATTAAAGAATCTAACTTGTATGTTAAAATATAACGTTTTTTCTTCTTTTTTATTTTTTAAAAACAAAAATTCTAAGATTCAATTCTAAAACAGTAACTGTTTTCCCTTTAATAAAAAAATTAAATTAATTCTATTTAATTAGTTTATAATTTAAAAATTAAAATTAGAGATTAATTGTGCATATAAAAACTGGTGCTATTGCGGCTACACCTCCCGATTTGTCAGGTATACTACGAAGAATGGCATGGATCGGTAGGAAATACCATTCTGGCACAATATGAGGCGGGGTGGACATCGGATTAGCAGGTATATAATTGTCGGGATGCCCCAAACATTAGGAGCATAAAAAATCCAAATGGAAGTATATATATAAGTTTTTAATTATATATATTTAATTATTTTCATAAAACCCAAAAATTAAAGAATCTAACTTGTATGTTAAAATATAACGTTTTTTTCTTCTTCTTTTTTTTTATAAAAAAAACAACAACATAAAACTCAAAATTAAAGAATCTAACTTGTATGTTAAAATATAACGTTTTTTCTTCTTTTTTATTTTTTAAAAACAAAAATTCTAAGATTCAATTCTAAAACAGTAACTGTTTTCCCTTTAATAAAAAAATTAAATTAATTCTATTTAATTAGTTTATAATTTAAAAATTAAAATTAGAGATTAATTGTGGCGCTGACACGTAGGCGCTATCACCTCTCCTATTATATATAATATATATATATTTATAATTTAAAAATTAAAATTAGAGATTAATTATGACGCTGACACGTAGGCACTATCACCTCTCCTATTATATATATAGAGATTATTATTATTATTATTATTATTCAAACTAATTACACAACATTAATTTTATTACACAACATTAATTTAAATTAATAAGTTTAATATAAATATATATATAAATATAAATATATATATAAATATACACACACACACATAAGTTTTTAATTATATATATTTAATTATTTTCATAAAACTCAAAAGTTTTTTTCTTCTTCTTTTTTTTTATAAAAAAAACAACAACATAAAACTCAAAATTAAAGAATCTAACTTGTATGTTAAAATATAACGTTTTTTTCTTCTTCTTTTTTTTTATAAAAAAAACAACAACATAAAACTCAAAATTAAAGAATCTAACTTGTATGTTAAAATATAACGTTTTTTTCTTCTTCTTTTTTTTTATAAAAAAAACAACAACATAAAACTCAAAATTAAAGAATCTAACTTGTATGTTAAAATATAACGTTTTTTCTTCTTTTTTATTTTTTAAAAACAAAAATTCTAAGATTCAATTCTAAAACAGTAACTGTTTTCCCTTTAATAAAAAAATTAAATTAATTCTATTTAATAAATTTATTCTATTTAATTAGTTTATAATTTAAAAATTAAAATTAGAGATTAATTATGACGCTGACACGTAGGCACTATCACCTCTCCTATTATATATATATATATATATATAGATTTGAAAGTATCTATGGGGTTAGGATGAATGTCATAGTGTTGAAGCAAGTAATAATCTTGGAGGAGTACGGGCTAAATGTCATGTCTTGGAGGCAGAGGCGGAGCTAAGTGGGGGTTCATAGGTTCGGACGAAGTCATTAGCTTTTTCGCAAATCCTATATTTGTATTAAAAAACTAAATAAGTATATGTACAGTAACAGACGAATCCCCAAACAAAATTGATTTAGAACCCCAAACTCCTAACCTTGGCTTCTCCTCTGCTTGGAGGAGTAATTAATTAACAAGTTTATGTGGCAATTTAAATTTACCACACACCTTAATCAACTTACGTTTAATTTTTAATGACTTTTTTTTTTAACAGTTGACTCATGGTCAACATATCTTGGTAGAAAGTATCACATTGCCTTTCCAAGCGTGGCATCATATGGTCAATAGTTTAATCAAGGTGAAGTATTACCTTAGTGCTGAAGAAGACAATTCGAGACGGCCTACCATGATTTATATTTAACAACAGTTGATAGTGATAGATCATAAGTACATGTAATAGGAAATAACCACCCAACATTTTGATCTCAAATATTTATCAAAAATTCCATATGTTAAATTTGACCAGAATTATGAGAGAAAAAAATTAGTTGCAATTTGTAGCTTGTAATTTACATTTAGAAGTACAATTTTACACTTTTCAGCTATTTTAATCTATTTTCTAGGATCAAGTGCAACTTCAAATGTTGAGTCTACGAAGAATCAATCAATAGGTTTGTTTTTTTGGTTAGTGCCTCTTGGCCAACTAAACTCGAAGACCTGGTGCATATTATTTACCAACTCATCCAAATATATATAGTAGGTCTTTTCTTTGAAATAAAAGAAAATCCAAGTGGGTTAAGTTTAGAGAAAATAACAAAAAATACATTATTATTAATGTTAATTATTCTCTGAAATAGTAGTTTTTGGAATTACATTTTCTGCTATTTAATTATTCCGGATATATGTATATGAAGACTCAGTTATATGTATTTTTCATATACATGCGAGTTAAATTAGGTGTACTTTGATCAAGGTACAGTGTATTCAAAGCATGATTCAATTGTATCTAGGATACACTAGGATACATTAATTCTCTCTCTCCCCCCTTCTTTGTATTTATATTTTACTATGTCTTTGAGTTTCATAATTTCGTGTATTTGTGTATCCAATATCAATTTCTTTGAGTACATTCAATAAAATATGAAAGCATGTATCCAATATTAATTTACCAGCACAACCAAAATTAATTTCATCTAGTGTATTCGGTATTAATTTCATTCAGTGTATTCAATATCAAATATTCAGTGTATTTCATATCGGATACAATGTATCATGAGCAAACTTGAACAATGTATCTAGTGTATCCGTGCATGGATGCATTATATATGGTATCAAAACTCATGCATCTGACATCAAATATGCACTAATACATTCATCAATTGTCTCTAAGTGCCACACCACTGAGCAAGTTCACAATGTAATGACCCTAAAGGTCATTTTAGAAAATTATCATTTTACTCCTCCTGATAGTTGCTCCGAGTATTGTTTGATCAATTTACAAAGTTGATTTTGAAATTTGATTTTAAAGTTGTGATTTTTTTAAAGTTTTAGAATTTTGGAGAGTTAAAGTGGTTAAGAGTGTTTTTTGGTAACAATTGAAGCTACGACTCTCGGAATGGAAATCCGCCAATTTCATTAGCTCCGAAACGTGACTTTTGGGTTAGTAGGATTATTGGCTCATGCCTTGAGGTATTCAGATGAGCTTTGGAAGAGTTTCTGTACTTTGAAAGTTGAAAGCATAAGATAGTTGACCAAAGCCAATATTTGGTGAAAGCAAGCTCATAATGAAATTTCGATAGTTTCATTAGCTCCGAAATGTGGTTTTTGGTCTTGACAAAACTGAAAGAATACTTGAAAACCTTAGCTTTCTCCTCTTGGATACTTGCTCTAGAAGAATTAATGAGAGTAATAGGGTTGATTAGTACTGCTTAGAACCTTATTTAGGTGTAAAAAAATTGGGGTTTAGGCTTAGAAGGGTGGGAAAAGACTGAATTACCCCTCTTAAAAAGCTGTTGAAAACCTTTCACAGGCCATCTGCGGTTCGTGGTTTGATCTATGGACCGTATATCCCAGCCATGGAATTCATGTTGAAATTTTCAGGCTCAAAAGTTCATTCTATGGGCCCAAACTACGACCTGTAGATTGGTCCATAAGAATTAAACCCACAATTTTGACTCCAGTACTTTTTCCACGAGTGAACAATATGTGTTGTAGAAAATTCTACAGCCCATAGAAGTGATTTGTAGGTCATTGATTCAGAAAACTCTGTTGTAGTAGTCTCTGGTAAAGCAATTATAACATTTTACTCCAAACTCCAAATGAGGCAAACTTGGTGCCGTTGGAAAGAGGATGTAACATCTCGCTAATTGAATGTCACGACCCGGGGTTTCCCCCTAGGAGCAACATGGCATATTTGACCCCGAAGGGGTCTCATACAAGCCCTTAGCATAATCATAACATAAATACATATAATAATGCGAAAAATTTAAAACTTTTACAATAGAAGTCAACTTCTTCTTCATAGACAAAAATAAGAATATAGACTTGTCTCAATCACCATCTAGTACAATAGAGAGTACAAATAGGGTCAAAAGCCCTTTTACATCAATAAAGTCTCACAGGTAGAAAGTACAATAAAAGCTAGAAAATGATAACATCTTGTCCTCGAACTTGAGGACTCACCAAGCCTAGGGAATAGTCAACCCAAGCTTCAATTAAAGAAAGTAATACCTCTCAATGACCCGAACCTACACTCATAGAATGTAGAAAATATGGGTTAGCACAAATAATGTACTAAGTATGGAAGCCATGCACAAAATCCTTAAAACATGCATAAAAGGGACATTTAGTTGAAATCATGCCTTTATCAAGTTTAAAAACCATAATGCACATTTATAAAGAAACATAAGTCAAACCAACATATAAGCAACCCAAAGCCATACTAGTGCAATGCAAAGGTAAGATCCCATAACCCTACCAAATGCTAAGTATCACATTTAGGCCACCAACAACATACATATCTTACTTTGCCTTATTCATAGCCAACATTCATAAGTAATGAGCCATTCATGTTCATAACTTTTAACAAGTGAAGTCAACCTTAACATTCACACATACCATACATACATTATCCATAAGTCATCATAACATAAGAGAACCTCACCACAACCCCTCTTAAACTTTTGCAATGCATAAGTGAAGTTCCATACCCCCACTCATACTAAGTAGTACCTCTTAAGAAGTCATAATTAAAGTCCATGTTCCTATCATAATCCATATTCTTATCATATAGGGAAAATAACATTAACCGACATAGACCATGTGAGCTACATGGAATTCAGTGTTCTACCCCTACACCGGAAAGAGGTGTCCTACTTGCCTAAGGTAGAATTTTCATAATAGCTGTTAGGTGGATCCACTAGCTAAAGATCTATGTGGGCACATAGTTATGGGATAAGAAGATTGATACTAGAAACCCTAACTACTAATGTGGAGGTTTCCATCTCATGAGATAACTATATTGGGAATCCAACTACTAGTGTGAAAGAACCCATCTCATACTCATATCCGCTCGGTGCTAAGCATAATTCCCTTTAAAAGTCGTATTAAGTCTTTACTTAAGTTCATATTCATGTAAGAATGCACTAGGCACTCAACCAACATAGTACCATACTAGCTCATAGATTCATAGGGTGAGCATGTCCCCTTAGAATCATCAACATGTGAGTAAACCTTTCATATCATATTCATAGTATGTTCATGAGAATGACCTTTCAATCAACACAACAAGCTTATCATAAACATACATACACACTTCATGCATAATCAAGTGTAAAGGGTATATGGAAGAATGGTCTTGAATCACTACCACAATTACACCATAGTCATATGATCATCACTATCTAAGTGAATCATGAGTTCATAGACAATCTTCATCAACATACACAAACCCTAGTTATTGCCCTTCAAGGCTAGGAATCAAGATCAACCCTAACTACTAGAATTACAACACTAGATAGAGGAATTTAATGATTCAACAACTTAATAAACATAAACATAATCAATTGTCAAGCTTACATGATCAATCAAGTCACACCTTAGTTCACAATTTGGGAAGAAACGGAAATCATGGGTCCAAGGGAAATTTTCATCAAAATCCAACAATAATCCATTAATCTAACCATAAATCATCATAATCAATCATAATAAACCACAATTAAACAATAGAAATCGTTTTGGAAGAAGACCCATGACTAGATGAAAACCCTAGGTTTTTGAAGTCTTAAAAACATACTTTGAAGGGACTTCTTGGGGGATAGCTACCCAAGAATTAAAAGCATCCATACCTTAGGTTTAATTCCACACGAAATTGGAGAAGAAAGGTTGGTTCTTGAACCCCTAGCTTGACCTTGACCTTGCTCTTCAATGGAGTCCTAGAGAGAGAATTTTGGGAGATGAGAGTTGGTTATGTTTTGAGTCTTGTGAGTTATGAGGTGTTAAAAGAGTTGGTTAATAGTTAAAAGTACTTAAATATGTATAAAATAACTAATAGGAACCGCCTCCACACTTAATTAATTAATTAGGATTTTACCCATTTGCCCCTTAGTTGGTCGAGACTAAGCAGTTCCAGGGTGACCTACGACTCCCCCACCTACGGACCGTAGGTGGGGTGACGCCACGTGTTGGTGAAACATCATTTTCTGAGAGGGGGAGGATCAAGGGAAGAATGGGGAGACTAAGTCTTGACCCACGACCCCCACCTACAGGGCGTGGGTCCACCCACGGTTCGTGGGTGCCCATCTGTAGGTGGTGCTGTCATTTGACAGCTTTTTAGGCCTTCACTTGGGTCCTCCTCAAGAACCTTTGGGGGGTCCTTGGGGGTCATGCCTTGACGTGTAGGTCCTAAAACATTAGTACTAACTTAGGGAGGTCATTTTATGACTCTTATCTTCAAGTTAACCCTATTTAGGACACTAGACTACATGTTAGGCTCTAGCTTAGGTCCTTAGATTTTCGAGGTGTTACAGTGAAAGAATTAGAAAGAGTTAGAATTGGAAATAGTCATTTTAGGAAAGAATGAAAAATTTGGAAATTTGTTAAGATATGTTAAGTTTGAGTTTTGGGTCAACTTCAAATGACCATAACTCCTATCTCAGGATGAGTTAGGTGTGCTTCCATATACCGTAGGAAATATCTTGGAATTATCTTTCCAAAGCCACCAAGTTTGCGCGATTTCAAGTTCATATGACTGAGATATGCCCATTTGAAGTTGGGCTGTTCAAATAAAGAAAGTCTAATCCGGATTTTGAAAGGGTAGTTTGGTCTTTTCCTTACTAAATTATTTTATTTCATTTTTAGGACTTTAATTGGGGTCTAAACTGAACTTGGTCAGTTTACGCTTTTGAAAACTAAGTTAGGGTTTTGAGAGAAGAGAAAAGAAGAGGAGAAAAAAAGAGAAGGAGCAAGAATCGTCAAGTTCTTCAAGAATCGCTTGTGAATTTTGTCAAGGGGTGATCCTTACGAGGTATATGAGATCACATAGCATTGGGTTAGTTCACCCACGCGCCAATCATGATTCAATTCAGCGAAGCTGTATTGTTTTGAAAGTAAATCCTATGAGTTCTTGATGTTAATTCGTTTGAAATCTTGTGAGTTCTTGTTGTTGAAGTTTCTTGAGGTTGATTCATGTATTTAGGTGTAATTTCAAGTTGAATCTTGTATATATTGAGGGTATAGTTGATTCTAAGTGTTTGGGAAAAGAACCAAGTTGAAATATGGGGGGTTTAGAGTTGACAAATGAGCAAGAAAAGTCGGAGTGCACCTGGGCAGGGGAATGGGGCGCCGCCCCAAAAGGGGCTCTGAAGTTTGGACTCTGGGGCGCCGCGCCAGAGAGAGTGCCCCAACCCAGCCCCTGAAATTCAAGGGCTGGCCCCCCGCGCCTCTCAGAGCGCCAGGGACGCCAATTCTTCCCATTCTCTCCCTATATTTCCGTACTAGTTCCTTAGCAACGTACCTATGTTTTCTAGTTGATTTCAACACTCTAAGGTACGTAAAAACATCATGAAATCATCCATAAACATGAGAGCATAAACCTTGAATCCATAATTCATTTCAAGGAAAGTTAAGAGTCAAGTCAAGAGGCTAAGAATTAAGTCAAGAGAAGTTCATAAAGTTTTTCAAAAGTCTTTCACAAACGTTTTAACTTTGTTTTAAGACTTAGGCTTTGAGTTGAGTAAAGAGTAAGAGTAAAGTTCAATTCTTCAAAGATTATACGGGAACTAAGTATTCCCAAGAGTTAAAAAAATATTTTCACATTTGAGCAAGAAGGGAAACACCGATTTCCAAGAGAGCTTTTAAGCTAAGTTTTGAGTAATTATCTCAAACCAAAGAAAGAGTTTTGTTTTAAGAACATATGATCTAAGTATATTTTTGGGAGTAGTATTGAGCACCAATATGGAGATGCGAGTTTATAATAACTCAAGTCTCCATAAACCATGTAGCCATCATGGGTAGAAAATGATCATACTTTTTAAATGATTCCTTAGTGCTTTTTAGCATAGACTAGTGGATCCACTTAGTTAAGGCGTTCTATAAGACGGTAAAGTATAGGACAATTGTGGCAGCGTGGGCAAGACACTGTATCACCACTTAGGCTCATAGTGGTGGTTGTCGGTAAGAGAAACTCCCGCAAAAACTATGTTACTTTATTATATGAGTAAATTGAGTTGTTATTGCATTTGTTTAACAAATTGAATTGCTACCTACTGTTTTAAATGCTTTGTACATCTGCACCCTATTTATTGTTTGAGTACTTTTCATTTGAGTTAAGTTGTCCATTAGTTGAGTGAAGCCAAGATAAGTGTTTCTCTCAGATTCCTTTCAAGCTTATGTTATGTTTAGTTTTCCCCTCGCATACTCGAACATTCAATGTACTGATGCCATTTGGCTTACATCGTTTTATGATGCAGACACAGGTAACCAGGATCATCATCCAGCGCCTCGTTGATCCAGTTGAGCACTCAGAGTTAGTTGGCGAGCCTCCTTGCTTTCCAGAGAGCTCCTTTTTCATTGCTTTAGTACTTTAGTTGTTAGGATGATTGGGGGTCTTGTCCCGACATCCCTCCTTGTTTTAGAGGCTTCATAGACAGTTAGTAGTTCAGTTGTCTTTACATTGTTATTTCTTATGTTAAGACTTGAGTTGCCATCTATGGCTAGTTGAATGTTTTATCCTTAAACGTTCTGAGTTTAATTTGAGACATTTGTTTTATAAGTGCATTTGATCATTGTAATAATGCTTAGAGTCTTCCGCTGAGAGTCTATCCAGGCCAAGGGTTCGCTTGGAGCCAGAAATGGTTCTCGAGTGCCAGTCCTGCCCAGGGTGTAGGCTCGGGGCATGACAGAGGACTTACAGAACTCTAATTTGATAGGTCATGATTCACCTAATTCATTATGTGCGGAGAGATATGGTCATTCAAAGTTGATCTAAGTAGAATCTTATATTAAAACTCAATCAGTAAGAAATCTTTCAACTCAACTTTGTATTAAGGGATTCTTGTAAACTGAATTTATGTCCAAATATATCAATATACTAAAGAATTGACCTTAACACCTAAGCATAATTTATGAATTATCTGATATGGCCTTATACACAAATGAAGAATGGTTGGAATCTTCGCTTAGAAATTTTTCGGGTGTTACGTTTTATAGTCTTATTTGTCCAATGCCTAAGCGTACATCTTATGCCTCGCAATACCGTTTACCCAAAATCTCCAAAATACGTTTTACTATACCCAACCTGAAACTCAATCCATAAATACCTTTTAAAATATTTATTTTTATAAAATCGAATTTAGGATATATTCCTTTTAAATTTCGTAAAATAATCGAGCCTAAACAAATTAAATGAAGTTAGTAAGATACAAAAAAATAAATATAAAAGAGCAATATAAGAAATATAAGTTAGACGCACATCAAGAATTCAAACCTTTATCACATAGCTCAAAAGTCTCATACTTCATCATATTCTTATTACAAAACATTGAATAAAGTATTAAGTAACAAAAACAACTAACAACATGTAAACTTCACTAATTATTCCCCTCCCCATTACAAGAATCATTTGAGTACCAATAATTCAAATCCCATAGTAATTAATTAATTCTAAGAGGACCACTTGAATTGCAATACTTGATTGCCTTGAATATTGAGATACAATCCATCATTCTTTGCATGCCATTCACATATATTATTTTCACATCTTTGAGAATCTCTATTATTATCAAAGAGAACAAATGTACCATGTATCCCTTCTGATGTTTGAGCAGTCAAAGCACATGAAGCAATTGCTTCTTGTGTTGGATTACCAAAATTCACTGGAAAAGAAACTTTAGTTCCTTGTGGAATTGGCAAAGTTCCATCATCAAAACCCATAATTATACAATGAGCTCCTAAATTGGCAGTTAATTCATTGTTGATTAATACAGTAAATTGTATACAATGAACCAAAGAACATGAATAATATATAGTCAAAACAAGAAAAGTTATTGGCAAATTGAATGTGAAGACTTCATTTTTCTTTCTTTTTTTGCTACACAATGTGGTCTATATATGAGTGAAGTATTAGTCTTTATATAGTTCTATAATATGAAATTTTATGGGAACAAAGTCTAGATTATCATGCTAATATGTAATATAGTAATGTTTCCTTAAATTAATATTACCAGTCAACTATTTATTGTTCATGGAGAAGTGATAATGGATTGAATGTTATTTAAGATCTCTTTCCTATTTTCTATTTTATTTTTTTAACTTGTCAATCTCTTTAAGTGTAGTTATTCTCAATTATTCAAGGAAAATGTTTTAAATCATTTTCTCATTATATGGGATGTATAAAAGAAATTTCTTTTGTTCCATCAAAACTTAAGGGAAATTAACACTTCTAGTCTTCAATTAATGGATATATGCACTTTTGGTTCATTGATTATGAATTTTTATAATTTAACGAATTATTAAGCGTTAAGCCGCTTGGTCAATATGTTATATTAAATTTTAATGTTATTATATATTTGGAGATCGGATAATATGCAAATATAACTATGTTCCAATAAATTTTCTAATTACACAAAGATTTTCTTGCGCAACTATTATGACAGATGTTAGAGTAAATGTTAAAGATTCTCATCATTTTCACCTCCTCATTGTTTTTAATAACTTCAATCGACGTATCTTTTGTTATGTTGATTTCATTTATATAATATTTAATCAAAGTCGAATGATCTTGTTGTTAAAAAAAATATCTTATTTAGTGATTCATATGCTTACTCTCTAGAATTGTTGTCCAAAACTCAAACTTACTGAATTTAGCAAATAATTGACGATTCTTAAGAATCGGAAAGACAATCATCAAATGATCTGCATGTTCATCCTTACTCCAAGAATGGATAAAAATGTCATCTATGAAAAGAATGACGAACATATCTAAAAATAATATTTGAACACTATGTTCAACAAATCCATGAAAGTTGCCGGAGCATTTGTTAGTCCAAAAGACAAAACCAAAAATTCATAGTGACCATACCTAGTTCTGAAGGACATATTCAGAATGTTACATTCTCTAACTCTGAGCTAATGAAATTGATTTCCCTTGGGGGGGGGGGTTGGGAAAATCACCGAGAAACAATTCTAGAAATTCATTCACCAACGAAACTTAATGAGGATTTGAGGTTCCAAAACTGGTATCCCTAATCCAAAATAGATGATAGATACAACCCTTATAAATTATCTTTCTGGCCTTAAGGCCCGAGATAAACTGATCTATAGGTGTTGAGGTACTACCCTTTCATTCTATGACTGGCTTATTGGAAATTAAAATTTAACGACTTTGGTTCTACAATCAATTGAGGCATAACTATCATGAAGCTAGTTTGTAATGACCTAACATGGTCGTTATGAGTAGGTCCATAGGGAAAGAATTTGGACCCACAAAACTTTCTGGTAGTAACTTAAAATTCTTCGTTAGGCCAGCCTTAGATAGAAATTGGGCTTGGTGGAGTCTAGAGCCATCCGAGAAGGAGTGGGGTCTTTTTGTTGAAATTTTATTGATGTATACTTGTATACAAGACATTAAGGAGTCCATAGGAACTTTAGAATTGAATTCGGGTAAGTAAAACTCCTGGAATTAAACTTGGCGTGCAAGGTATGTGTTGTGACATCAAGGGAAAAAGTTCTGTTGTAAAAGGGGCCTATTTGCGGATGTTGAGCTACATATCTCTCGTCGATCTCGCTTCAGTGGGTGGTGTCCTACTATAGCGGCTCTCAGACCACTATAGCGGGGTAAGTTGACTCTATAACGACGTCGCAATAGCGAGACATGGGCTGCTATAGAGACAAAATAGGGATTTTATGCACAAATGCCCCAAACCCTTATTTTCTGCACTTTTAGTTCTTGAAATTTGGAGGGGCTATTTTGGGTAATCTTCAAAAGTTTTCCCATGAAATTCATTGAGATTTTTTTTTTTGACTCCCCAATATTGCAAATTGTTTCTTAAGCCTTAGAAACTAGGCCGTTGCTATTGGGGGAAGGTTTTTGCATGATTACATGGAGGAAAAGAGCCCTAAGTTAGGAAAGATGATCACATTTTGGCCGGGGTTGGAATTTGTTAATAATCTGGGTAAATTAATAGGCCATTAGAGATTGATTATTATTTGTATTGCTTATTTTAAACTAAGAATAAGCTGAGGCACTTCACAAGGGGAAAGCTTGGGCTATTTAGAATTTTCAAGAGGCTTGATTTGGGTAAGTGATGTTTGTATGTTTTTTATTTACGTATCTATGCATGTCTACTGCTTTTTAGTATCATATGTTCAATGCGTTATAGGGAGGCATATGAAATGACATAGTGTATGTAATCTTATGTAATGAACTTGTGTGACTTGGGGTTTTTAAGTGGTCTTGTTCATTGTGCTTTGTGATTATGCATGCTTGTTTGTGATTGGTGGTTGGCTCGGGTACCACACTAGTACACAATGTTGTTGGTCGGATCGAGTACCACATTGTTACAAGATATATGATTGGTTTGGATACCATGCCTGGTATGACACTAATAATTTCGTTGAGAGGAATCAAGTATGTGATTATGGTTCCATGAGAGGACCAGATATTTGCATTATGATCATATTACATGTTTTATGCATTGGTTCATTCATGACATATGATTGTGAGTATCTGGTTGGTAATTGTTGATATGTGTATTATTATGTATTATTATTTTCTGGTGAACTGTTTACCTTCATAATCTTGGATTGGCCAAGTGATCCTACTAGTACACGGTGGTTTCTGTACTATTACTGCACTTTTTTTCCTTTCTTGTTGAGTGTAGCGAATTTTCCAACGACTGATCCAAGACCTCAGTTGAGAGACGTTTAATTCCAAGTCCAAGGATGAGTTTTTTTTTCCAGGCTTCCATGGATTCTTCTACATTTTCGTGTCCATTTGTTCGGATAGACTATAGACTTTAGTTATGTTTAGATTTTGAGGTTTTTTCCCTAGTTTGAATATTTAGAGTTTTTGTATGGTGTCTTTCAATTCTTAGAGATAATTCCGCGTCACAATTGTCTTAGCTATTGAGTTGAGTTTATGGGGACTCAATTTTATAGTTACTAAACTATTTTCTTTATTTTATTGCTAAAACTTGGTTTATTTATATAGTGTTGGGTTAGTTTGGATCAGTCCTTGGTTATTCCATCAGGTTGCTTCAGTGTGGGTGCCACTCACGATGGTTGGGATCATGACACAATCCATATCTAGAATGAGATCAAAATTAAGCATGTCTAACTCAACTAGTTTGACTTAGGTTTTTTCTGAAAAATTGCAATCGAGAAATTTCTATAAACCCGTTTAGGTAAAACTAACTCACCAACAAGAGTATAGACTGAGAAGAGTTTTGCTAGAATTTCGAGACTGACATCAAATGTCATAGAAACATAAAGAGTCACAAAGGAATGTGTGGCTCCTAAATCTAACAAGGCAACAATTTCAAATCGAAAGACTCGTAACATACATTGACCATATAAGAGCCCTCCCGATCCTATCGAGTCTGAAGAGCATTAAACTTATTTTGACTCTGTCTTCCATCAGAGCTAGATGTGGTATCGTGTTGAGTCGGGCGACTTACTAAAGCACTAGGCTGAGTCAGCTGATGAACATTTCTACCTTGCTTGCAATAGATGGGCAATCCTTCAATCTATGACTAGTCTTACAACATCCAAAGAAACTACTGGTACCATCCATGCATTATTCCGTATGGTTCTTACCAATCTTCTGACAAGTAGGAAAATAACGTCAACTAGAAACATGACTCCGTGACCAAGAGTTTGGCGCCCTATTGTTACGACCCAAGACTACCCCTAAACGTGACATGGTGCCTAGAGTCACGAGTGGACTCAAGCTAACCACATGGCATAGCACAACACTAGGATATCATACAAAACTGAAATAACATGGAAAAAGGAATAAAGTTTCAAATTACTAACATAGCATAAAAGAGATATTTGAATACAATTACTCATAAAAGAGAAAAAGCAGTAACGTATGAAGAGGAAGAACTAGTGTATGCCTTTTTGTTTTATATATTTTTCAAATTAAAAGCAGTCATGCAAGCCCATTTATTAAATAAAAAACCAATGCATAAATCAAGGCCCTAAATAATGACCCGATACAACAAGCCTTAAAAAGAAAATAAAAGGAAAGCTGCTAAACCTAACAAGAAACATCTAGCCCTTGTATCGATAATGTCGCCTCTTCTTCTTTCTTGTGAATTCTCAAGCTTGCCAAGATAATAATGGCGATATCGAAGAATGAAATCGGGATTCTAACATCAGATCGGAGAAACACAATACAAATATCTAAGCTTGGATAGAATCCACCTTAGAAATTTAAAACCTCTAACAAATGCCATGAGTTCTGATTTCGTTAAAAAATTCTTCAGCTAAAAAATGTGACTGGTAAGCTTCTTTTTGATTTAATGTCCCCAAACTTATTAGATAAGTAATAAATGTTTCAAGACTCGCTTTTTTTTTTTTAAATATTAACCATCTCCGATATCTTTTTTCTACAGAATGACCTAAACGGTGAAACCATTGTGAAAGAATAAAGGCCATGGTAAGTCAGTCATCTACATGGAAGATTTGTCTATCTCTCAACTGTTTCTCTTTTTGCCTTGTCCCTCCTGTAATAATTTATATGGAACACAATCTGTAACCCTGAAATCCCTATTTTTGATGTTTCTAATTTTTAAATTAGAACTTGGGCTATATCTATATCCAAAATAGTAAAATAGGCTTAGTTGTTAAAAAAATGTCTTGAGTTATATATAATATGATTAGCACCAGCAATACAGAAAACTTGATTAGTTAGAAAATCAGCAAATCTATTGCCTTCTCTGAAATTGTGCTCCACCCTCACTGCTTCTTTGTTACTTGAAGTGGTCTGTTGCAAGAGATGCTTTTGTTGAGACTATTTATATTGCTTACAAGTTAGCTATAGTCGGTTATGAGTTAGTTAGATAATCAGATATTTAATCTCATTATTTCCAGCTGTGTATAGTTGCAGGATTCAAGTTAGTTAGACTAGATATTTTTCCTTCTCTCTTGTATAAATAGATGATTTGTATGACTCCTTGATTCACTTCATGATAATGAGATCTGAAAAGAAGTTTCCAATTTCTCTCTCTATATTGAAGAATTCTCCATTAATGGAGTTCATCAAGCTTTAATCTAAGTTGAAACAAGCTGAGTTTAACATGGTATCAGAGCCATAGAAGGTCTCTCTTCCTCTAAATTTCATTTTGGTCCAAATTTTTTTCTCAATATCTTTGCATCTCATATCGTTCGATTTCAATTTCGATATGATTCTACAGATCTTTTTCCTATGCAAATCTCTCTTTGCTTTAAGCAATTCTATTCCTATTATTTGATCTATTCTCGTCATGATTAAAATTATTAATCAAACCACTAGTTCGTCTGTTTCATCTTCCTAACCTTTGATATTTGGAAGTCCTTTGTACATCCATCCGTCTGAGAGTGCCGGTACAGTGTTGGTTCCTGTTCCATTTGATGGAGTTGGATTTCGCTCATGGAAGAGGGGTGTGTTATGCTCACTCGCCGTAAAGAACAAATTGGGGTTCATCAATGGGAATGTAAAAAACTAGCTCAAACGACTGCTGATTGTCGCTAATGGGATTGATGCGATGCCATGTTGACTTCCTGGATCTTGAATTCCCTCATTAAGGACATTGTGGATAGTGTTGAATACGTATTCGATTTATCAAAATTGTGGAGTGAGCTGTAGGATCGATATGACCAGACTAATGGGGTCAAGCTATATCAGATTCTAATGGAGATTAACGATCTTGGGCAGGGTAATCTGGACATTACTTTCTACTATACCAGGATGAAGAAGCTCTGGAAAGAGCTCAACACCCTGTGTGTGAAGAGCAATTGCAGTTGTCTCTGCACTTGTAGTGCCAAGGACACCATGCATAAAGCTGGACATGATAGGAAACTTATTCAATTTATCATGGGCCTGAACGATATTTATACCATCATTCGAGAAAGCATGCTCATGATGAATCCTTTACCATCTATGGGACAAGCGTTTGCTTTCTTTGTCCAGGAAGAAAAGCAACGAGAATTCAAGCCGAAGAGTCAGTTTTTTGCAGAATCTTCTTCTTTGAATGTCTTTTCCTCAGGTGCGTCCTCATCATCAGGTGCAATTTTACGAAACCTTTGTGGTTCATCAGATTTTCAAAACTTCCAGACCAACTACACTAATAGTGGCACCAAAACAAGGCTCTTATGTGATTATTACAAGAGATTGGGACACATAAAAGACAAATGCTATAAGATTGATGGTTATCCCAACAACTCAGGTCTCAATAATCAATCCTGCACCAATCATGCACAGAGAAATCAACAAAACAACTTCAACCCCAATTCACAGAACATAGGGTATAAAGGAAAGAGAATTGTAACCAATATTCATGGAGATCTGCATACCTCCTACTCAAATGAGAGAAGTCAAGTCAACACTCAGAATGGACCTACCAGCTTATCCAAAGAACATTATAATCATCTAGTTAGCATGTTGCAACAATTCCAAGATGGAAACATGCAGGATGGATCTGTTGCTGACTCAATCCCTACCAATAGAGCTGCCAACTTTGCAGGTATAATTGTTTGTAACTCTTCTGTAGATTTTGATAAACTATTTCTTGGATGTTTCAAAATAAAAACTGACTCATGGATCCTAGACTCAAGGGCTACACATCATATCACCTTTGACAAAAACCATCTAACAAACCTCATCACAATAGCATACCTCATACTTGTTAGATTTCCTAATGCTTACAAAGTTAAGGTAACTCAAATTGGAGAGGTGAAATTGGCTCCCGAAATCACATTGACTAATGTTATTTTTATACCTACTTTCAAGTACATTCTGATTTCCATCAGCTCTTTGGCTACAACCTTAAATGCATTGTCTCATTTACTAACTCTCTTTGTCTACTGCAGGCCCCTTCACAGAAGAGGCCTCTGGTGATTGGTAGAGTGCATGATGGGCTGTATATCTTCTACTCACACTGTCTACAGAAGAAAAATCCCATTACTTAGCAAGATAGCATTTTTTGTTTCCCTTGTTATCATGTATTCAATATAACAATGTACAATTTTAGTGTCATTTCCATTCATGTTCCCTCCATTTTGATGTTAAAGAAATTTCATCTGTTGTTGCTAAGGAGGAGAATACTCCTGCTCATGATTCTTGTTTTCCTTCTAATGAAAAAGATCCTGTTGTGGATGATAGAAATAATGTGTCTGCTCATACTTCCAAACTTGGTCATGTCCCTTCTGTAAAATGAAAGGTTTAATCTCAATACCAGTACAGTTCTCAACCAAGCAACCTTTCTTTTGCCAAATATGCCCCATGGCTAGACAACCCAGGCTTCCCTTCCCTACCAGAATCACCACTTCTTCAAAATGTTTTGACCGGCTACACATAGACTTATGGGGACCATATCATACCAAGACATATAATAACTTTACTATTTTCTTACTCTTGTGGATGACCACTATAGAGCAACACGGACATATCTATTAAGTAGTAAAAGCAATGCTTTGTGCGTAATCCAATCTTTCATATCCATGGTCGAAAATTAGTTTAGTACCATAGTAAAGACTATTAGATTAGACAATGGACGAGAATTTTCCAATAATGAAGCCACCTATTTATTTCAACCCAAAGGCATTATTATACATAAAAACTCATGTCCGCATATACCACAAACAAATAATATTGTGAAAAGGAAACATAAATACCTACTTGAAACAACTATATCCCTACTTTTTCAGTCCAAATTAGCCATAAAATACTGGGGTGAATGTATTCTGACAGCTACTTACATAATTAACAAATTACCTTCACATGTCTTGCATAACAATTGTCCATTTGGAATAATACTCCAACAACAAAACCCTCATACTATCATATGAGAAGTTTTGGTTGCTTATGCTATCCAACCACACCTGAAATTCACATGACCAACTTTTGACCCTAAGGCCAATCATCATGTATTCATAGGCTATCCTCCCAACACAAAGGGGTACAAAGTTCTGAACCTAGCCACTAGGAAAATTCATGTGTCTTGAGATGTAGTATTTCATGAGATAATCTTTCCATTTTTATTAGCAAAAGAAAAAGATGCTACCACATTTCCTAATTCCCCTTTCTACTATTCTAACCTCCCTCATTTTTCCTCTTTATCCCCTGATCCTGTATCTCCTTCTGCCACCTCCAATACCCTTCTTGATGGACAATGTGATCTAAGGTCCAATGCGATTCCTAACCAATTTGAGCCACCTGATACCTCCATCACCATACCTACTAGCCCTACTCATACCTCATCAACCTCACATCGTGCAACACTTCCTACTGCACACACTAACATGTCTCCACATCTATCTGTAGTCCCACCAATACCTAGGAAGTCAACAAGAGACTACAAACTACCATCCTACTTACAATACTACATTCATCATGTCCCTAAGCCCACTTCACTTTATATCTATGCCTCCTTCTCCCAAAACAGTCATATTACCCCTGAAGATTTATTTCCATTTAGTCTGTGAACCATCATATTATGAAGAAGCAACTATGAATCCTACATGGTAGATTTCTATGACACAAGAATTTCATGCACTACATGAGAACAATACCTGGGATCTGGTTCCTTGCCACTTGATAAGAAATTCATTGGTTGTAAGTGGGTGTATAATATCAAACATAAGGCAGATGAGACTGTTGAGAGGTTAAAGGAAAGGTTAATTGTGAAGGGATACACACAACATGTTGGAGTTGACTATAATGAAACTTTTCCCATGTTGTTAAAATGACAGCTTTCAGAGCTTTACTTGCTACTGCAACTAAGAAATGTTGGGATATTTTTCAGTTATATATGAACAATTCACTCCTTCATGAAAAATTGCATGAAGAGGTTTATATGGATGTACCACATGGATTAGACACTGGCAGATCTGGACTTGTATGCAAGTTAAATAAGTCCCTGTATGGACTCATACATGCCATCAAACAATGGTATGCAAGATTAACTGGTGCACTCAACTCTAGAGGTTACACACATTCCATGAATAATTATTCTCTATTCCACAGGAAGTTAGAATCTTCTATTGTTTTTGTAGCAGTTTATGTGGATGATGTTTTACTCACTGATACAGACCTAGTTGAAACCACTGTCGTGATGTCTTTCCTACATGACACCTTCAAGATGAAGGATTTGGGGAAACTACATTATTTCCTTGGTTTAGAGGTTTTGTATAAACATGATGGCTTTCTTATCTCTCAATGGAAATTTACCCTTGACCTACTCAAAGAATATAATTATAGTCAATTCATATCATTCTCCTCACCTCTTGATCCCTTGATCAAGCTTCGAGATGATGAAGGTTCACTAATACTCTCAGATCCTGCCTAGTACATGAAGCTCATTGGTAAATTAAATTTCCCCACAAACACTAGGCTTGATATTTCTTGTGGAGTTCAACACCTAAGTCAATTCATGTATCTACCGAGAGAACCCCATCTACAGGAAACACTCTACACATTAAGATATTTAAAACAAGTTCCCACCTTGGGAATGTTCATGTCCATCTCAGATGACTACTCTGTTAAGTCCATTTGTGATGGGGCTTCCTGTCCTGATTCTAGGAAATATGTTACTGGTTATGTTGTCCTACTTGGCAACAGTCTTGTGAGGTGGAAATCCAAGAAGCAAGAAATCATCTCTCTATCTTCAACTGAGGCAGAGTATAGGTCCCTTAGAAAGGTAGTTGGTGAATTGGTTTGGTTGCAGAGATTATTTGATGAACTTACAGTCATTACCAATCTTTTCCACGTATTTTGTGATAGTCAATCTACTTTACACATTACCAGAAATCCTGTCTTCCATGAGCGTACAAAAGATATCGAGATAGATTGCCACTTTGATAGAACTAAACTTCAAGAAGGACTAATCACCCTACACCATGTTGGCACTGACAATCAGTTGGCTGACATCCTCACCAAAGCACTCACTGGGTTAAACATTCCACTGTTCTATCCAAGTTGGCAGTGATTGCATCACCTCTAACTTGAGTAGGGGGGGGGGGTTGTTGAGACTATTCACATTGCTTACAAGTTAACTATACTCTGTTATGAGTTAGTTAGATAATTAGATATTTTATCTCATTATTTTCAGTTGTGTATAGTTGCAGGATTCAAGTTAGTTAGGCTAGATATTTTTCCTTCTCTTTTGTATAAATAGATGATCAGTATGACTCCTTGATTCACTTCAAGATAATGAGATCTAAAAAGTAGTTTCCAATTTCTCTCTCTATATTGAAGAATTCTCTATTAATGGAGTTCATCAAGCTTTAATCTAAGCTGAAGCAAGCTGAGTTTAACAACTTTTTTTATTTGTTAATATCATTAATTATGTTCTCAGTTTAGAAGTCAATATTTCATTTGGTTTGATATTAAAGCTAAAAGAACAAGAAGTTGTCCCTGTGTTATTATATTTAGCACTTGATTGGCATTAACATGTAATTAGACTTCTGGACCAATTTGAGTCTCTTGGCTAGTTAGTTTGACTTAATTTCCTCTAACTTTTTCGTGGTTATCATTTATGCCTTTGATTTTACTACTATAGATATGAATATGTAGAATTTTTAGTTGTGTGTAAAATTATTTTGTATTTGTGCTCTATTTATCTTTTCATATTTTCTTTTTGATTCAGTATGCAAGGTTTGGATATTTGTGTAAAGTTTTATATGTATCTATTATTTTATTGAGAAGAGACAATTTACCTTTATTCTCATTTGCATGACCACATGGCTGCTTTCCTCATCACTCTAGAACTTAATTAGTGTATTTCTATTGATTTTTGCTAGAAGGTATTTATATTTGGGCTGGAACTGAAGATCTTGATTACATACACTAGCTATGTAAATGCAGAAATGAGTGCGAGTATACATGATGGTACAATATTCACCGGCCGGAGCACGGAGGCAAATGTCATGTGATAAGGTACGCACACTAGCTAATGAAAATGCCTTTCCATTCATCATTTCAAGTACAACTGTTTTAGTGATATATCTTTCTCCAATGCCAGACAGTGTGCACACTTTTGTATACAAAAGTCATATTTGGACCTTCACATAAAACCTTTAGTCCAAAATAACAGTTTTGTGAGGCTATAAATAATTTCATTAAGGGTAAAATGAGTATTTTAAAGTTAAATTATTACTAAATATAGAAATATGTCATTATTTTTTGTATTGACTAAAAATGAAAGTGGGTTATATAAATAAAGACAAAGGGAGTATTAAAAATAGAGGATATGCAATAACCACAAGTTCTGTATATATATATATATATATATATATATTTATTTTAAAAAAAATAAAATAAAAATAAATAAATAATAATAATTTCATATCAGGTCAAATGAAACACTAAATTTAAATGATGAGAGTGTATATATATATACACTCTCATCATTTAAATTTAGTGTTTAGTTTGACTTGATATTAAATTTTAAAAATAAAATTAACTTTTAAATTTTATGATCTTAAATTAAAAATGTGTGCATCGTTTAAATCTAGTAATTTTAAACATGCTATATAGAGTGTTGAAGTTAAAAAAGACTTACTAAGTAGATAGAGACACTTTTTCTTAGGACAAATCAAAAAAGAAAAGTTAAACACTTGAATTAGGATGGAGAGTGCCGTAGGTGGTTTGCCATAGATTCCAAATATTTTTATTTGAAATTTATGAAGATAGATTTGAAGATGACGTTATATTTGGTTATGTTTTTTCCAAAAAAGTATTTAGTGTAATTTTCATGCTTGAGTACTTATTTTAATGTAACTTTGAAAGTGAAAAAATCAAATAGAGAACATGTAAATCATAGTGTTTTTTCCAAATTTGAAATACAACTTCAAGTTAAATTCCACCCATAGTGAGTTAGGAAATAACCAACAGAAGGGTGTTCCAAAACTTCCACTCGCGAGCTCCAACTTAGTATCTTCTCCTGCTTTTCCAGTTCGTCTGTACAACTCAACTTTCCTCCATCTTTTTCTACGGTTTCCCCCTCCCTTATCACCCACAAAAATGGCCTCCCACATTTCAACAACCCTTGACCAATCTACTGCATCAACTGACTTGATATCTCAGAGTAACTACCAAATGCAATGTAAGTAACTGATACATTAGTCATTAAATCCAATCAATCCATATAATGTTTGAACTAATCTTTTATCATATCATCTCCCCAAGAATTATCATCAAGAAAATTTGAAGGAATTGAAGACCCAATTTCTACCATAGTCGCATTCTTTAAAATTCTCAAAGCATCAAATTCCAAGTCATTAAAAGTGCACACAATAATTCTTGGTTTTTCTTCACTATTCAATATCTTAGTTTGCCTCTTCATAGACTCAACTGGTCAGTTGCTACTCTCCACATCATCAAATACAATAGAAGAAAATCAATTGGACTAAGTGGTGGATATCTTTGTAACTTTGTTATTTTATTTTTAGAATCACAATTCTTGAAATAATCAGAATAATCAGTAAATTTATAATAATAAATATAAAAAAAACAATGGTTGTTTGGATCCAAAATAATGTAGATGGGATATTAAATTTTTTTGCCCACTGAAACAACTCAATCCATACTAATAGTGTATATGACATGTGAAAAGAGAGAATTATTTATTGCATTTTCAATTTAATCCAATCAAATGCAAAAAATAGTTCCTCTTTTAATATGTTATCTACACTACTATTTTGGATTGGGCTTGTCTAGTGGACAAAAATATTTAATATCCCATCTACACTACTTTGAATCCAACCTGCCATAGTTTTTTATCTTTCTTATTTTAGATTTCTGATTATTTCAAGAATTGTGATTCTAAGTATAAAATAATAGAGTTACAAAGATTTCCACCTCTAAGTCCTATTTATTTTCCTTTTCTTGTATTTGATGATGTGAAGGGTAACAATTGGGCAGTTTAGTCTAGAAGTGGCAAATTGAGATACTAAATAGTGAAGAAAATTCAAGAATTCTTGTGAACGCTTTCGATGATTTGGAATTTGATACTTTGAGGATTTTAAAGAATGTGACTATTGTGATTGTGCCTTCTATTCCTTTAAATTTGCTTGATGATAATTCTTTTGGAGTTTATATGATAGAGCTTAGTTAAAAAACTAATAGGGATTGATTGAATTTAATGACTAGTAGATTAGTTATTTACATATCATTTTGTAGTTACTCTGAGATATCAAGTCAATTGATGGAAGAGATTGGTCAAGGGTTGTTGAAATGTGGGAGGCCATTTTTGTGGGTGATAAGGGAAGGGTAAAATTGATGAAAAGACGAAGGAAAAGTTGAGTTGCAAAGAAGAACTGCAAAAGGAGGGGAAAATAGTGAATTGGTGCTCACTCGTGCAAGTTTCTTAAACACCATTTTGTTGAATATTTTCTAACTCACAGTTTATTGAATTTGACCCAGGAGGGCATAGCTTCTAGGGTACCCGTTGTGGTGTGTCAGATCTAGAATGATCAAGTTTGTAATACAATGATCGTTCAAGGTGTTTGGAAGAATGGAGTCAGAGTGAATGACAATGAATGTGGTATCGTGGAAAGAGATGAGTTTGAGAGGTGTATAGAGATCACAATGGGATACGATGATTGAGAAAGAATGTCAAGAAATGGAAGGATTTGGCTAAGAAAGCTATGAAGGAAACTGATTTATCAAATGTGAATCTCAAGGATTTTACTAATGAGCTTTTACTTGGTTGTAATGAGTACTAAATCACTCAATATATCATCCCAATAAATAGCTAGTAATCAATTGTAATTTTCATAGAGATTGTTCTCTGCTTCTGAAAAAGTATTGAATTTCTTTTGAACTATTCAAAATGAGATAATCTTATTAGTTTATTTTCTTCTTTAGTACACACATTTACCGTTAATGTGATTTTCAAAAATTACTCACTGGCAATTAGGAATAGTAATAAGAAAGGGCAAGGAACATGATTGTGTGGGATAAAGTAAAGTTGTATGATCTATTATTTATAATATTCTATTTTTGTTGTTTAAGGCACAAGTCACCTACCCCATTTGTTATTCCTACAAAAATACTTTTGAATTTGGAACGAATTATTAGTTTCATCATCGAACTATTGACAATCTTTAAAATACCCTTCTAGTTGACTAATTGAACTTAAATACACCGATTTCATACCATACACAGAAACCTGTTATTCACACGCATACGCATGCAATTTTATGCTAATATGACATATACATAGATATATTTCATGACATAAGAAGGGTGTTTTAAAATTTAGTTAGTCAAGTAGAGAGATGTTTTTAAGGTTACTAATAGTTTGGGAACGAAACTAATAATTCTCATCAAGTTCAAGGATGAAACTAACAACCACATCTTTATTTTATTTTAAAAATATTATTTATTACTTGTCATTTTTTATTGGGTAAAATAAAAAAACTCACTTCTATTAGATTTTTGTCACAACGTGATCCATTGTTATTCATAAGGCACCTCATGCGGAAAGTCAAAAATCTTGAAAATGCATTGCCAATTTAAAAATTGGAGTACACAACAATTTGGTAAATTTGAATTGATTCGGGCTGATGTCAACCACTATAGCGAGAATCATCTGCTATGGAGGCACCGCTATAGTCAGTGGCGGAGGCAGGAATTCTATCAAGGGGGTTCAAAAAAAAAATTAAACACGCTAATATTATCCATAAATAAACGGGTCGGGTCATATATGAACGGAAGACAAAAAAAATCCTTAGTTCAAATAATTTCTTACAATTACAACTCATCTTAAGAAACAAATTTAAAGTACATATCTATAAAATGATAATAAAGTAGCACAACTCAATCAAAAAGTTCTACAAGTTCTTCAATTCCTTTAGAATTCTCTTCGGCTCCTGAAAGTGCAAATGGAGAGCAAGCACAAATTTAACATTAGAAAGACTAACAAAAAACACAAATCAAAGCGAAAATACTATTTCTTCACAAAAATTCTTTTTGGCATAAAATGACTTCATTACATTACAAAACTACACAACCTTGAAGGGAGGTTAAGAAACCAAACATGCGGATAAACCTATCAAAACATAGTTTTACATTTGAAAATACAACTACATACATTTTTACAATTGTATTCTACGAGGTTTCATATCTTGAAATGTCTTAATAATAACATCATTAGAAATCTTATCAAATACATCTTTTTCTAAATAAGGCACCAAACAACCACTAAAAAAATCATCACTCATTTGACTCCGCAAGTCATTCTTGATAAACTTCATTGCCGAAAAAGCTCTTTCAACGGAGGCAGTGGCAACTGGTAAAAGTAGAGCAAGTTTCACTAAGCGAAATACAAGAGGATAATTTGAATGTTTCTTTGTCTGAACTAATCTTTTGGAAAGATCACAAAGCCCATTTAGATCGGAGAACCTTTCATCAACATCACGAACATCAACAATGTAACTTGCAAGTTCATTCTCAAGAATACTCATATTGGATTCATCAAAGTCATCTGGATATAATTCAGCCATTCTCATTACTTTTCTTATGTCAAAACTTGAAAATGAGTTAATTGGATTCAAGCAAGCAATTACATGGAGCAAATCGGTAGTCACCTCATCAAAACGATCATTAAGTTCTTGAAGTTGCCAATCAATGATATTGCAAAACACTTCAACACGATAATGATGTAAGATTGTATAGTTAGCAAGTTTCCGCCGTGATCTTAAAGAGCTAACATATGGCTCCTCAAAGTTAGGTATCAAAACATCATGTTTGATACAAAATGTAGATACCTTGGCAATAAGAGAATCCCATTCATTTCATTTGTGATTTCTAAGACATCTCTCATCAAATGCAACATAAACGCAATCTCAAATGTTTGACAAGCTTCAAGATGTCCCATTGCCTTGGCTCTTTCATCCATACTCCTTGCATCAAGAGCAAGTGATTCAAGAACCTCAAGAATAGAGCCAAACATAATAATAAAATTGTTAAAGGATTTATAATGAGATCCCCAACGAGTATCACAAGCTCTTGAAAGACCAAGTTGTTGATTCAAGCCCCTACCGGTTGTAAGTTCACCCATATCTAATGCCACTTGAATTGTTGATTTTGAGAATCTCGTAAATTATCCATCCGCTTAAAAGAAGATCCCAATACATTAAAAATATTTGAGATCAATACTACAAGTTTTCCCACTTCAACACACTTTTTAGAGACCCCAACAAGAGTTAATTGAAGTTGATGAGCAAAGCAATGGATTGAATGAGCCGATTTACTTTCTCGTCAAATTAACATTTTAAGGCCATTGATCTCATGACCTTGCATATTACTTGCCCCATCGTAACATTGTCCACGCACACTTGATGGACTCAAAGAATGTTGAGCAAGTAAATTAAAAATTGCCTCCTTTAAAGATGAAGCACTAGTATCTTCAACATGAACAATGTCAATAAGTCGCTCCATTACAAATCTCATTCTATCAATATAACGAAATACAATAGCCATTTGCTCCTTGCGTGACACATCAAAGGATTCATCAACTAGTAAAGCAAAGTAGTCACCATTTAATTCCTCAAGAATAGCTTTAACTGTCTCTATCTTACATGCACTCACAATATCTTTTTGAATCATTGGAGAAGTCATTTGATCATTTACAGGAGCATGTTTCAAAACATAATCATGAATTTTATCACATTTTTTTGCATACCATGAGAGGATTTCAAGAAAGTTACCCCTACTAAGTGATGATTTAGATTCATCATGACCTCGAAATGCAAATCCCCGACTTATGAGAAGTCTTACTACATCAACCGACGCACTTAAGCGCATATAATATCCATGCTTGAGTTGATTAGATTGCCTCTCAAATGCAAATTGAATAGACCGCCGTTGTTGTAGTAAATCTTGACATTTCGTTTTTGACTGATTATGTATGCTATTCGGTAGACCAATATGTTTGTCAAGACCACCCTTTTTGTTCCAACTCTTAAATCCTATAGTTGAAAATGTCTCCCCTTCTCCTTGATTAGTGTTATGATCTTTAAAAAGATAGCAATACAAACAATAGACTGCATCTTTACTAACACTATACTCTAACCTAATCATGATATATATCATCAAACCATTCATGAATTAAAACGACGCATTGATCCAAAAATATATGTTTGAAGATACTCTTGCACCGCCAAACGAGGTTGACAAGGACCATTCAAAAGGTATGCTCTTCTAATAACATCACGGTGGTTTGGATGATAGTTCAATATTGATATTCTTTCACCAGGATCAAACTTTAAAGAACTCAAATCAAATTCTTGAGAAGAATCTAACGACACTTCTGAATGATTAGTATTTTCTTTTGGATTGGATTGCCTATGACTTTGAGAGGCTAAAGTTGATTTCGGTACTTGTGTAAAATACTTCTTCACTGAATATTGAGACTGAATCGTAATAAAAATTTAGTGAGAACTTACAAAAATTAAATATGCAATAAGGACCAAAACAAAATTATAAACAATGAACAAAAGTTTGAATCTCATAAATAAAAGTTAATATCCACTTAACAAATGTTGAATGTCCATAATAAACATATAAAATCAACAAATAAGCCCAAACAAATAAAATTATAACTTTCATAATCAGTGAATAAAATTGAAACTTTCATATGAAAAATAAAAAATTGTTAAGAGAAGTGAATATCCGAGTTCAATTAGCTAAATAAAATAGCACATCAACAAATACCATAATCAAAGCATAGAATTCTGAAAAAAAAGCAAAAAAAAAAACCTTACAGAGGTTGCCATCACAAATGGAGCCTGAAGAAGAGAATCAGAGAATGAAATTAAGAGGACCACCAGTCCACCACTCCTCCACCAGCGGCAGCAAGCAGCAGGCTAGCAGTAGCAACAGGCTTGGTTTTCAATGTCTCTAAATTTTCAATGGTTGAAAATTTATCTGTTTTGTTGATTTCCTTTGCTAGGTAATTTCCCATTTTGTAATTAGAAAAAATAATTTAGGGCTTTAATTTAGGCTTTGTTGTCCTTTAGTGGACATGGGCTGATCTGGGCGTTTTTTGCCCCTTTTGTTCAATAAAAATGGGCCTGGCCCATCTTTAACTTAAAAAAAAAAAAAACCTGTAAAATCGCTAAAAATTACAACAACAAAAAAAACGTTGCTGCCCGGAATCGATCCCGCGACCGAAAGCTCACTTGAGCGAAATCTTGAACCCCCTCAACCGTTGGGCTACTCCTTTGATATATATTCAGGTGGTTCAATTTTAAATATATACATGTACATAAAAAAATCAATCTTATATATATAGTGTAATTTTTTTATCGAGGGGGGTCGGATGACCCCCCTGGAAGCACTGTACATCCGCCCCTGGCTATAGTGCCTCTTGGGTGCTATAGCGAGCTAATGGGAATCAAACCCTAGTCAACGTGTTATCTTTTATTTTTCCTCCCACTTTCCGAGGAGAAAATAGACGGGGGATGCTCTAAAGATCCTACTAAGACAACCGTAGCATGCGAGCAATGGAGTGGAGGGATTTCAACACAAAGGAGTTAAAAACTCAAGGATTTCTGGTTTGCGTTCATCACAACTTGCTCTCACAGAGCCAAAAGCTTAGGGTGAAAGTTCCTCAGTAGTTACTTGGTGGGAAAGTAGGCTAGGCCTTCTTAAATGGGTCATTTAGTTTTGTTTCCTTTGGTTGATATTTTGTAGATTTTGGCGGGTGCTTGCCCAGGCCTACGGGCGCGAAGGCTGGATAGTTAAAGTTTGTTGCTTATTGTTGTTAAGCCGGGAAAATATTGTGATTAAGGGGTGGTTCTCTAGTTTTTGATTGTTAACCTTGAGTTCCTTGTTGGGGGTGGCATGGTGGTAGTTTTAAGATTAAGTGTTGTGAAATTTATGGATTATAACTAATTTTGGGGTTTGTGGTAATTGAGGAAAAGCAAAATGAGCGGGAAGAGTATTAATTCATGGGAATTGGGAGGTTATTCCTGTGAACAAATGTGTACTCGAAATTGGATCCAGTGTTGGCTTATTTATATATACTAGTTTTGCGGCACATGTGTTGCACGTGTGTATCATATATATAATATATGATGTTGTAAAATAGAATTAATATTACTAAATTAAATCTTTTTAGTAAATAATTATAATTAAACAAACATATGACAAGTGTTTTTAAATTATTAATACATATTATCATAGAGTTACTTGAATTTTGAGATTAAAATGACCAAATATCATTAATACATTTCAAAATACATTCAAACTTTAAATATGAGAGAAAGTGACATTTCTTTAATAATATTATTTCTAACTTCAATCAATTTTGTAAACAAATCTAACCAACAAAATAGAAAAAAAATAATCCATTCAAAAAAATGTCACCAATAGCCTTTCCTCTTGAGGTTATGAACATAAATGATGTACAACATTTAAGTACCAATTTTTGACTTAAATATTTATACTTGAAATTTAGTATGTGCATGACACTAATAAGGATTACCATAAGTATTTCAATATTTTATCTGTATATGTAACATATCTTTTACAAAATATTATTACTTAATTAATATTTTGAGTAAGGCTATCATAGAGAGGTAATTTTACCAAAAATGTGTACTTGATTTTTATCATGAATGATGGTTATATATACTTCAATAGAATAATTTAATTTTAATATATGAATAACATCACCTATGGTGAAAATTTCATTTCATTAAGTTTCTACCTTATCTTTGTGGAATTGTAGTCTTCCCCTTTTTTTTTGTCCGCATACATATCATATAGTTGTTGTCTAATGAAAATATATAGTATCTTATAGAAGTTGTATTATGATAAAAAAATATTTAAATTTTTCAATAATAAAAATTAATAGATGAATAAATTTAAAGTATTATTTATAGAATCATTAATTTGATTTAAGATCATTTTATGATCAATCACTATTTTTATATAGCTAGTAATGAGTGTATCTTGTGACATAAAGAAAAATTATATGGAACAATACATAGCCAATGAAGAAGGAAGACGAAAATATATGTTCATGCTATATTCACTATAGTGTTCCATTTGATTTAAATCTCTTGCCACCAACACTTTATTTTCTCTGTTCATTTTTACATACATATCTATTAAAAATAATTATTATCATGGCTATGGTATCATATTATAAGTAAAAGTGAAAATCTATTTTTCAAATAGTGAATTTAACATCAAAACTAATAATTCAATGGACTACGTTGATAGCCATTGTTTTAGAAAAAATAGGAAGAAACTCCTTTGTTTGAGGGAAAAGAATAAAAAATAAAAAAATAAAGAAAAAATATCTTACCCAAATCATATGCCTTTTTTCATATCTGTTTAATATTATTGTCTCTCCCACAACTTTTCGTCACTGTTAACTCATGAAAATGGTAAGAAAAAATACGAGTGTAAATTGATGAATGATTTGCTACAATATTTTCACCAACTCTTTCTTATGAGGTACCTCGAATTTCGTTGAATTTTGAACTTAATCAATTTTTGCAAATAACACTTGAGATTTTTTAAGAAGAAGAAGAGTAGAGAACTTAAAGAATTTGTAGTTTAAAAGTGTGAGAAAACCCCTATATTTATAGCTACCAAATAATAGTATGAATAGGTGTTAATTGTGCCTTATCCGAAAAGTGACAACCTTTCGAAAAAGTCACTGCTTATCAGAAAAGTCACAACCCTTTGAAAAAGACACAACTCATCAGCAAAGGCACAATCCTTTAGAAAAGTCACAACCCTTTAAAAAAATCACAACCCTTTGGAAAAGTCACAACTCACTGAAAAAGGCACAACCCGTCAAAAAAGTGACGACCCTTGGGAAAAGTCACAACTCATTGAAAAAGTCTCAACCCGTCAAAAAAGTCACAACCCTTTGGAAAAGTCACAACTCATTGAAAAAGTCAGAATCCTTTAATTTGAAAAGGTATCTACTTTCAATATAATAAAATTATTTAAATCAATAAATAAAATAAATTGAGTATTTTTAATTGGGGGTATTATAGTAATTCAACATTCAAGTTTGGGAGTTCATGCTTTTAAGGTAGTATAGATAAATAAGTGACTGTTTTTTTTCCCTAAAAAATGTAATGTGTGTATGTTAACTTCTTGTAGTATTACTTGTGTGATGTCTGTGGGCGAAACTGGAAGGCTAATGTGAAATGAATTCATGTGATAATATCATGCAATAAACCTATTATTTACTTGGAGTTTCAAGTTGGTTGTTCATTGTGGTTATGATCGTGCATGTTGTTTGTGATTGATGGTAGGCTCGGGTAGCACGCCACTCTAGGAAACTAATGGTTAGCTCAGATACAACACCTTGTATGAATCACTAATGGTTGGCTCGGGTACAATACCAGTACACTAATAATTTGTGTGTGGGTTCCATGAGGGAACTTGATTTTTATGTTGGTTCCATGAGTGGACAGAGTTTCTTATTTATTTAAAGTTTATTACCAATTGGCCTTTCAGTGATTGGAATGGTGTATTTTAATGTGGGGATGGTTCTTAAATAGACTGGGATTGCATGTTGAACACCATGATCTTTTCCTTAGAGGATCCTTAGGTGGTACAGGTTAGGGTATATACATTTTGTGATCTTGTGAAACATGTTTCATGCATTGCTTAGGTCAGGTTGGTGATCAGAGTCTTGTTCGAAGTTGTGTTACATAAACGGTGTGTGTTTGTTGAAGTGGTCTAAAATATATCTGATAAAGGTAGGCTTGGAAAGCTTAGAGTGGCAAGAAGGTCGATTGTTTAATGGTGGAGTTGGTAGTGTAACAAGGTAGGAAATGAGGCTTATGCATACTAGCAATCATAGGGGTAAATACTTGGAGTGGTATAGCTTCCATATAGCATGTTTCCTTCTTAATGTCTACTTTGTATTAGGTGGTAGATTTGGGTCGATCGATGATGCCTACCGGTACGTGTTATTTCTATTGATACTACTGTTGCTATGCCACTTGACATAGTTTGGTTGCATGATTCAGTGATGTTTCATAGGTAAATATGATAATAAACTCCGATAGATTCTACTCTTCCTTCCTTACGGTGGGAGATATGTCTTATTTCATTTTATAAACTTGCATTCTTTGATTCTCTTGTACCTGTTTAGACTAGTTCCTTAGAGAGTGTTAGTGTGCTTCTTTGAAAATAACCTTGGGTTTTAAATCAAGTTAATAGTAATTCCATAATTACATGGGTTGTTAGATTATGTTTTATTCATTTTCCGCATGATGTAATTATGTTTGAGGGTGAGGGTTCCCCTATCTAAGTGTTAGAGTAGGTGCCCGCACGACCCGATTGGTTGAATTGTGACAATTAGGTATCAGAGCCTAGGTTACCTATTTCCTTGGATAAGAGAAAATGTCGAATAGATTCTTGAGATCAGTGTGTTGACGTCCATGTTTAATCTTCAAGGGGCTATAAAGCATTCTAGGAAGTGGTTTCACTCTTCACTCCTTTCGTGTGGTCTGTGTCTTGTGTTATGGGTTGAGTCCAATTGGTATCTATGGACTCCAATTGGTATCTCAACAGAGTAAATAAATGTCATTGACACTTCTGTAGGGATACAAGCAAGAAAGATTAGAATTGGAAAGGTTCCAATTGGTATCTGGCTCAGGGGTCATGTAAATGCATGGATGGTTAGTTAGTGGTCTTATATGATTCGAATAGAATGTATTTAACCTAATTAATTTGGTGATAAAGTTTGATGACTATTATTATGGGCATAATATTGCTTGAATGACTGCATTTGTGTTACATATAATTGCCTGAACCTTAGTGACCTGGTGGTCAAGAGAAGGTTATACTTCATTACATTTAATGATGTGGTGCTAAGTTCTTAGTTTTGTGTTGCTAGGTATGATCCTGCGTTTATGTTTGAGTCTATGATCTGAATGTCTGCCATGCATATGTTTGGGGATGATCTTGGGATTATTTTAATAAATATGATTGTGTTTTAGAGGCACAAGGACGTGGGGATCTTTTTGAAAACTAAAAATTTCTTGATTGGCCCCGTCGAGATTGCCATAGTGGGACTGAGCCACAATAGAGAACCCGCTATAGCATCGTGTTAGTTGTTATAGCGGGAAGAGTCAGGCAGAACCAAAAACTTTGTTTTCCCCTATTTTTGCCCTTCGTTCTTGGGCACATAAAATCACTAGTTCATTGCTTATTAGTGCAAGTAGACATCCGTAAACAACAATAACCTATATTATTAGTGCTTAAGTAGTAAAAACCATCATCCACGTGCTATCAAAAACAAGGAAAATGATAAAAGATGTCTTATGCTCAAACATGGAAAATAAAAAAACAAAGCAGCAAATACATCTAAAGGGGGAATCTTAACTGTGTGCCCAATCAGCATCATTAGGCAAGTTCTCCTTCCTCAATCGAGCCTTATGAAAGGAAACTTCTAAAAGTCTTTCGTATCCTACTGGGGAAGATTCTATTCTGGGGCAACACAACAGACTTCCATATGCAAGCAAGCAAGTGGTCTCAGGATCTCCCCCTCCTCTTTTCAGCGTCAAGCTCCCTACAGAGTGTGGCCATGTCCTGGGAGGGAGGTGGGGCTAATGTCCCAGTAGGAACGACCTCCATGTACCTCCTGATAGCGGCCAAATCATCCTCCATGCGGTTGCTAGACATCGAGGTCTGGGATTGCGTAGTAGGGGTGGGAGGGTCCCCATCATCATCCTCAAAACGTGTTGTGCCTGGAAGAACATGACCTTGAATGGATCATAATTTCCACATCAAAATCTATGTCTTCCACAAGTACCCTAACCCATTTGCAAATTGAAGACACCACGATAGAAAAAAGAGGCCTTCTTGCTACCTTTGTAAAAGTACTTCCTTACAACCATTATCTACTCCCTCACGTTCTGTTGAATCTCTTGAATAGCACAGGACTCCTGTATTTCTCAGGGATAAGTCACGTTGGAGGGATTTGCCAATAGATGAATCCTTTGACCGACCAGTTCTAGCCAACTCCGGGCATTAGGTGAAAAGTTGTGTCTAGTAATGCCCTCTGTAATAGGCTAGTAGACCTTACCCTTATACTACTCAACAACCATCAAGTCTCGTAGCCAAGTCATATCTATCTCCCCCAGTTTGACCATATACGATGCACTTTAGATCTCTAGTATTCCCATCACTTCATTCACATTTTGGGCATCCACTGGAATGTTTACTCCATATATGTGGATAATGGGGTGAGGTAACTCAAGAGAATAGTAGGGTGGATACCATATAATTCACTTACCCATACAACCTACGAGAAGGGAGGGGTATCGACCAATGGAGCCTAACTAGCCTCCTTGAAGAAGTTGTCAAAAGCGTTGGCCTTCTCTGTTACTTCCCTAATATTAAAATCCCTCTATAGACAAAAGCCCATCCGCCGGATTACACGAAACCACTCATTGATAGCATCATCCAGAAATCTTTTGTAAGGATAATTTGGTCCTTCAATTACACTCATTTTATTGATTGAACATGCAAGCACATGAATTGTCGGTTAGAAACCATAGAAACATCCTAAGAAGCACATTCAAAAGAATAACCCATTTTTTGGTCAAGCTGGGAGACTACTGCTTGCAACATCCCATTATAGCGAGGGGGTGACGAGTGGTGGATTTACACTCATTCGAGGCTCTTTTCTTGTAATTTTGTGGCACTCAAAAAGAGAAAGAGGCTAATTATCCATCTAATTGTGTTGATTTCATGTAATGTTGCTGGGAATGAAAATGATGGACAAAAGTGTCATAGAATCTGAAAAAGAGTTGAACCTGGCAGGAAATGAGCATCAGATGTTGCACATGCGGAGGAAGTCCACTTTTGCGAAAGGGTCAACTAAGTCAACTAGTCACTTAAGCGACCATACAGGGTTTGCTTTTGTGAACTAGTACAAAAAGGTAGGGGTTGCTCAAGTGAACTGATGTTCGCTTTTGCGATGTTCAAATCCATGCCGCTTCTGCGAAGCCCGCCTAAATTATCATGCCTCAAACTAGAGGAGGCGTGACTGACACTCGACACCTTAAGCAATCGAGTTAGCCACATAAACATACCCACTGACTCAACTGAGGGCTTAGAAGGTCAGGCTACATAACATCTAAAATATTATGATTGGACCCTTAAGGTCATAACCTGAATATCGATAAGTCATATAGACGAAGGTAGATAAGCCAAAGATAATAAGGTACTAGCTAGCCGACAAGGCTACAATGCAAATATGCACACATACATACATATCTATACATGCCAAGCCTATGTGTTGCAGAAAGAAACCTAGAATATTGTGTCTACAATAGCCTCTATGAGTGACATAAGCACTAGTCAGGACAAGGCCCCGATTATACCCAAACTGTACAATAAAAGTAACATCCTATGAAAGCTCCAAGAAACAGTGGAGCTTACCAACTCACAGCTGAACCCCGAATCCTAGCAGATGGGTCAATCAGAATCCCTAACCTAGACCTGCACGCACGAAACAAAAATGTGTCCCAGGCAACGGGACGTCAATATGAATAAAAATGTACTGGTATGTAAGGCAGAAAATAGAATA
>NW_006238961.1:1596331-1639569 GCF_000226075.1 Solanum tuberosum | reverse complement strand
ATCCCTAATCTTTTTAAGTTACTACACCTAAAGAAGAATAAGAATTTGTACACATGGACCTATAGTCAAGAGAATCAACAAAATGACATAAAGACGCCAAATACCCTATCTAACCGAACGAGTGGAATAGCAACATCATGGAGTCACAAAAATACACCAGCTGCAATATTAATGCCTTTCACCAAAGGTCTTTCTAGTAATAGAGTAGTAAAACAATATTTGACGATTTAGGATTCTAAAATTCGTGCTCAAAGGAAGTACAGTGCTTAGTCTTAACATACCATGCCATCGCATCCCGAAGCTACCACTAACTCCATCTACCCGCTTCCTTTGGCCAACTTATGGTTTGACACAATTTGAAATCCACAAAATGAAAGAACCACAAAACTAGCGGAATATCGATGGTATTTAATTGGGGAATAGGTCGCACCTTGTGATTCCTCAATTGTATATATACAAAGTGTCTGTTTATACTAAAGGAATTATGTAGAACCTCTTAATGCCTTGGTAAGGAAAAAGAAATTGAACCACCACCGCATGGAATCACATACACACGCATACTACAATTTACAAATAAATGATTCACTTTTGTTATAACTCGCTAATGGATAGTTGAAGAAAATAAGCACTTTAGCATATACAAATATATATATAGAGAAAGAGGAAAAATGATCTGGTAAGATTACTATTAGAAAAAGAGTTGTCTACATATATGTTATATTGATACTACACATAATAATTAAATAATATACTAAGGTGGGCAAGTGGAAGCATCCCATAATTTAAAACAAAATGTGTCCAACCCTCCTCACCTAAACGTGGAGGTGTCAAAGCCATTCAAATCTCTTTTTCATTACTAAGCATTCGGGCATTGCGTAGGCTCATGATAATAGATATATAATTTTTTTTTAAATATCTCTTAATTAATAGAAAATTATTTCAAATAAAATCTATAACATACAATAATAATTTCTTGATATAACTAGACTACTATTTCCATTAAAATATTCATAAATTACGAAATCCTTTTAAAATAATACATGTGCAAATATACCGTGACGAAAGAAACGTTCATCGATATTTAATACATTTTCTTTAAAGGTAATAAAATATAATATTTTCAAATTTCAATTAAAATACGATGTTATAAAACCGCACACGGTGCTACGGTTAAATTCACAAATTTAGCCTTCTAGCCTTCTGTACGCGAAAAATGACAATCGCTTATACCTGAGGTGTTACATAAATGTCAGCGGTAAAAATGGAAATTTTCAGGCATTGGATCCAAAAGTCTCACAAAAGTGTTGAAAAGAAGTGTCAATCCCCGAGGCTACCCCTGGACGCAACACGAGACCTAGGATCACGAATGACCCCAAGCTAATCCTGTTGGCATAATCACGAGCATATTAAAGATAAACTGAGCAATAAAACTGTGCGGAAGCTAAATCATAATGAACTGAAATGATGCGGAATACCCATATACTAAATTTAAATAAAGATAACTGAAAGTCTGAAATACAATAGAAAACTCAAACTCTAACACTAAAGCTGAAACTAACTATGTCTGAAATAAAGCCTCTACTGACTAGAAATGCTGGGACATGCCCCAGCTAGATCTAGCAAAACTGAAACTAAACTAAAAGCGATAAAGATAGTCATGTCACTAGTCCTCGAAGAATGATGACTCACCACTGATGCTGCTGAACTGAAGATTGGGAACCCATCTATGCGTGATCTGACTGCTAAGGACCTGAACCTACATCACGAGAAGATGTAGTACAGAGTATGCATCAGTACTTGAAAGGTACTGAGCATGCATGATAGAGTACAATTGAATAATAACATAACTGAAAATAAACATATATCTGAACAATGACATGAGATAAGCATGATACAACTGGGAATACTGAACATGAAATACTGAATGCAATGTCTAGGTTTATAACATACTGAGACTGAATACTGAACTATACTGATAACATGGTCAATGCAATAGAATCTGACTGAACTGTAAGGGAGCTACTAATAACCGACATAAAACCACATGAGCTAAATGTGGAGTTCGATGTATACGCTCCATCGAGAGGACCCAGTATACCCTGCCACAGGTATAGAGGCATGCTGGCGTGATCACTAAAATGATGCCCACATAGGGGACTTATAACCTACGGGGCACGTAGTTTTGGGACTTTAGGGTTACTGACCCTAGTCCACTTAGTATTAAGCTTCCCATATGATTAAGTAATTAACATTTTATGACTGTAATATTGTAGTACTGGATAGCTAAAAACTGATATGCAAACTGAGAATGCACATTAATATATTAATGATAATGCATTCGAAATCTGAAGCATGTTTATATATATCTGAATTTACTGACCTAGCATGTGTAATTCATGAACTAAAAGAACTACATAGCTAGGATTCTGAGTTTATGTATGAATCTGGGAAAAACAATACTATAATGATATAATATTATTTGGATAATTCTAACATTCAAGAAACCCTAAGTCTAGATAATAATAAGGGAATCAAGAATCTGGCTGAAAACTAGGGACCTAATGGGTGAAAGGAACCCACTAGTGAAATCCCACATACCTGGTGACAAATTCCACCAGAGAAATCCTTCCATTTCGGGGCTGAAACTGATGGAACCTTGCTGCGTTCTTGAACTAGGGTTTGGTCGCCTCTTTTTTCTCTCTACGCTCTAAGTTTCTAAGTTTTGATGAATGATTTGACTTAGGTAAGTTCTAGTTATGTTTCTAGGCTAAAAATGATCAAAGCCACGTAGTTTAGGGGTTAAACGACATAGTTTAGGGGTCCAACGCATAAGGAAAAAACCAAAAGACCCTTGACTTAAAAGTTGTCGGGGTCACCGATGGAAGAGACCGACGGACCGTCGATCGACTGACGGTCCGTGCTGGTCAACCATCAGTCGTGGCTGGGGGATGAAAGCTGGGGCTCTAACCTACGTCCCTAGACCACGGACTGTGGTCTGACCTACTGTAGGTCCTGGCGGGCTTGACCCTTGATTTATTTTCGGAGGCTTCTGGGAGGAGGGTCGTAGGTGCGAACAATGGACCTGCAGGACGGACCGTGGGTCCTTCTATGGTCCGTGGATGGTGCCCGTGGGTGCCACATGCAACACCTGAAAGCTGCAATCTGGTTTGTTCTAGTGTACGGGGTGTTACATTATCTCCCCCTTGGGAACATTCGTCCTCGAATGAAGTCTAAAGCAGCTGAATGGAGGGAAAGAGCTGCAAACCCTACCACTAAGTACTGGAAACTGATTTCTAACTGAACTAAGTTCCAAGAACATGCAAACACGTTGCAATGCAAGTACAAACTGAAGGAACATGATACTAAGACTGAATTTACGCAAGAGTGTCTGAAAAATTGAAGAGAAACTACTACCTCAAGTTGGAATGGAATCGGAAGGAAACAGATGAGGATACTTAGCCTTCATGGCTTCTTCTACTTCCCAAGTAGCTCCCTCTACGGACTGACTCCTCCACAAAACCTTGACTGAAGCGACTTCTTTGTTTCTCAACCTTCGAACTTGACGATAAAGAATTTCAACTGGTACCTCTTCGTAAGTGAGATTATCCTTCACAGCCACACTTTCTAAGGGTACAATAGATGCTGGATCACCCACCCACTTCTTCAACAACGAAATGTGAAAAACCGGATGCACTACTGCTAGTTCTGTTGGCAACTCTAACTCAAAAGCCAATTTACCAACGCTTTTCAAGGTCTTATAAGGGCCTACATATCTAGGACTGAGCTTCCCTTTCTTGCCAAATCTCATCACCCCTTTCATAGGCGACACTTTCAGGAAAACCTAATCATCAACTTGGAACTCTAGTTCCCCTCTCCTTACATCTGCATAGGATTTCTGGCGACTTTGGGCAGTCTTAAGTCTATCTCTAATGAGCTGCACTTTCTCTATAGCATCATGAATTGAATCTGGTCCTATCAAGGCTGCTTCACCCACTTCAAATCAACCAACAGGAGATCTACATCTACGGCCATACAACGCCTCATAAGGGGCCATCTGAATGTTAGAATGGTAACTATTATTGTAGGCAAACTCTATAAGAGGAAGGTGATCATTCCAACTATCCTTGAAATCGATCACACAAGCTCTAAACATGTCGTCTAAGGTCTGAATGGTACGCTCAACTTGACCAACCGTCTACGGATGAAATGTTGTGCTAAGGTTAACATGAGTACCAAGACCTTTCTGAAATGACTTCCAGAAATGAGAGGTAAACTGAGGACCTCTATATCAAATGATGGACAAAGAAACCCCATGCAACCTAACTATCTCATTAATGTAAAGCTTGGCATAGTCCTCCGCCGAATTTGTAGTCTTGACTGCCAAAAAGAGTGAAGACTTAGTAACTCTATCAACTATCACCCAAATGGAGTCATGTTGTCTGCGAGTACGAGGTAAACCTGTGATGAAGTCCAGGTTGATCAGTTACCACTTCCAAGTAGGAATGTCGATCTCTTGAGTCATACCTCATGGTTTCTGATGTTCTACATTGACTTACTTGTAATCGGGGGTACTTAGCCACAAAATCTACTATATCTCTTTTCATGCCATCCCACCAAAAGACTTCCCGCAGATCATGGTACATCTTAATGGCACCTGGATGAATATAATATCTGGAGTTATGGGCTTCTACCAGAATCTACTGTTTCAACTCGCCCACCTCAGGAACACATAATCGACCCTAATATCGAAGCACACCATCTCCCCTTGGGAGAAAACCTCAACTCTCTACTGATGGACTGCACCCTTAAGTTGAAGCAATATCTGATCACTGTCTTGCCTTTCCTTCACTTCCAATACCAAAGAAAATTCTGACCCATTCTGAACTGTTACACCACCATGTGATATGCTCATAAGACGAACTCCTAAGCGAGTAAGTCTGTGAACATCTTTTGCTAGTTCCTTTCTTTCTTCTTCAACATGTTCCACACTACTCATAGATAGTCTGGTAAGAGCATCTGCTACTACGTTGGCCTTACCAGGATGGTAATGCACACTCATATCATAATCTTTGAGGAACTCAAGCCATCTCATGTGGCGAATATTCAACTCTTTCTGGGTGAACACATCCACATGAACATCATACAAGTAATGTCTCCAAATCTTAAGTGCAAACACCACTGCTGCAAGCTCGAGGTCATGAGTTAGATAGTTCTTCTCATACACCTTAAGTTGTCTAGAAGCATAAGATATAACCTTACCTCGTTGCATCAACACACAACCTAGGCCGACTCTGGATGCATCACAATAGATAACATAATCGTCTTAACCCTCTGGTAGAGTCAAAACGGGAGCTGTGGTTAGCCTAGTTTTCAGTTCTGCAAAGCTTTTCTCACAATCATCTGACCGCTGAAACTTAACATTTTTCTGAGTCAACTTAGTCAATGGAGAGGCTATGGATGAGAATCCTTCCACAAACCTTTTGTAGTAACCTTCTAGACCCAAGAAACTTCTGATATCTATATGAGAGGTAGGTCTGGGCCATTGTTTCACTGCTTCTATCTTCTGAGAATCCACTCAGATCCCTTCACAAGATACAATATTCCCAAGAAAAGCGACGAATTGCAACCAAAACTCGCATTTGCTAAACTTAGCGAATAACTAGTGATCTTTGAGAGTTTGCAAAACAACACTCAAATGATTCACATGTTCTTCCTCATTCCTAGAGTAAATGAGGATATCATCAATAAAGACGATAACGAACAAGTCCAAGTACTGCTTGAATACTTTGTTCATCAAATCCATGAAAGCTGCAGGAGCATTAGTTAGTCCAAATGGCATAACAACAAATTCATAATGACCATATCGAGTTCTGAAGGCTGTCTTCGGAATGTCACTATATCTGACTTTGAGCTGATGATAACCCGATATGAGGTCTATCTTTGAGAAATTACTAGCACCCTGAAGTTGGTCGAATAAGTCATCAATCCTGGGGATGAGATACTTATTCTTGATTGTGACCTTGTTCAACTACCTATAGTCAATGTACATTTTGAGAGAACCATCTTTCTTCTTCACGAACAATACTGGCACACTCCATGGCGAAATACTAGGTCTGATGAATCCCTTATGTAGAAGGTCTTTCAACTGCTCTTTCAATTCGTTAAGCTCAGCTGGAGCCATTATGTAAGGATGAATAGAGATAGGCTCGGTATCTGAAAGGAGATCAATTCCAAAGTCGATTTCCCTTTCGGGAGGAACTCTGGGAAGATCTTCTGGGAACACTTTTAGGAACTCATTGACTACGGGAACTGACTCAAGAGTTGGGATTTCGAAGCTTGAATCCTTAACCCGAACTAGATGATAGAGATACCCCTTAGAAATCATCTTTCTGGCCTTAAGGTAAGAAATGAATCGACCCATAGGCTCTAAGCTACTACCCTTCCATTCTAGGATTGGTTCGTCTGGAAACTAAAAACGAACAATCCTAGTTCTACAATCGACTGAAGCATAACAAGAATGTAACTAATCCATGCCTAGAATGACATCAAAAACTACCATTTCTAACTCTACAAGATCTGCTGAGGTGAGTTTCTGGGAGATTGATTCATGACAATTTCTATATACCCGTCTAGCTATAACTGTGTCACCGACTGGAGTAGAGACTGAGAAAGGTTCTGAGATAGTTTCTAGACTAACACTGAATTTGATTGCTATATACGGAGTCACAAAAGACAAAGTATCCCTTGAATCTAATAATGCATAAACATCAAGGTCAAAGACTCGTAACATACCAATGACTATATCAGGAGAATCTTCCTGATCCTGGCGAGCCTGAAGAGCATATAACCTGTTTTGGCACTGATCGCCGCTTGTACCAAATGAGTTACCCTTCTGAGTCGGGCGACCTGCTGGTGCTGCTGCAATTGTAGACTGAGCTATACCATTATTACCTCATTGACCTTATTTAGAAGGAAAATCCTTCAACCTGTGACCAGACTGACCACACCCAAAACATCCTTCCTTTCCTGCAAGGCACTCGCCCGTATGGTTCTTATCACACTTAGGACAAGTTGGGTAGGTTTTGGTGCTTGAAATACTACCTTGAGTCTTAGAGCCTGACGCCCTACCTTTCTGATAATTACAGAACTTGGAGGATGGAACACTAACTGATGAAGGTGCTGGAGTTGAAGATTTCTACTGATACTGCGAGCGATTTCCACCACCCAATTTCTGTTAAGAATAGTCATAATTGCCTGTCCTAGCTTTCTTATTCTCCTTGGCCTGTTCCCTAAGCTTATAACCCTCAACCTGCTGAGCATGAGTCATGAGCCTAGAGATGTTCATATCTTCAAGTAACATGGCATTCCTACACTCTGTCTTCACAAGATCGGATACCCCATACATGAACTTTTTTATTTGAGCCTTGGAGTCAGCAACCATGTGAGGAGCATACCTGGAGAGTTGGGTGAACTTGAGTCCATACCCTTGGACCGTCATAGAACCCTGCCTCAAATTCATAAACTCCTGAGCTTTTGCCTCCCTCAACTCTCTTGGGAAAAACCTGTCCAGAAAGGTCTCACTAATTCAATCCCAAGTGATAGGAGTTGCATCTGTACCCCTGTTCTCCTTCCACTGAGTATACCAGATATGAGCTACATCCTTAAGCTGGTAAGATGCCAACTCAACCCGATCATTTCCAATTACCTGCATCACTCCAAAGATCTTCTTGACCTCATCAATGAAGCTTTGGGGATCCTTACCAATCTGCGATCCTAAGAACTCAAGTGGATTCATCCTAATGAATCACGAACTCTAGCTGTAGCTGACCCAAAATTAGAATTTCTCAAAACTGGAGCTTGCTGATTGTTCTGGTTGGTCACACTCTGAGCCAACAATTGGATAGCGTTCCGAAATTCAGCATTCGAAACTTCTTCATCTGGGACCGGAGGAGTTGCGTTAGCATTGCGTGCATTTGCACACTTTCCATAAGCTCTATGAGGAGGCATGATCTGAAACGCAAAATGATGAGACAGAACGAGGAATTAGATCATACCTTACGCACGATAAGAGTAACAAAGAAATTGAAGTTTTTCCTAAAACACTTTGCAGCCTCCTTCTCATTAGATGTGGTGCACTTCACACCCATGAAAATGACTCTACTTTATGCTGCTTTTTAGACATCCTAAGACTCTTAAACCTAGTGCTCTGATACCAAGTTTGTCACACCCCGAGGCTACCCCCTGGACGCAACACGGGACCTAGGATCATGAACCCATTTGTATACTGAAATATACAAATAGACCCAAATACATATTTTTTATGTATATGTATACCGAAATGTAAAGTTTGCTATGGAGCACAATTATACAAATATAGCTATAGCATACAAATATGTGTTTCTCTATTTAAACTCTTCTATTTTTCTTTTCACCACCGATGAGGGAGAAATTCCTTTTTACTAAAGCATAAGAGTACTTTTCAAGTTCCCAACTTTTCATCTTTCCTCCATTTCCCATTAACACTTGCTATATACCCAACAATTCAAACTGTGTTTAACAGATGATGTACAAACTTTATCGACTCCATAAATTTCTTGTTGTAAAGCAATCACAAATCTGGCAGAATGTATAGAATTATGTAATTCACAACACTTATCAAATATTCATGAACTAGTAAGTCGTTTCCAGATTTCTAGCAACTTGTGATAAAGAACGCTATTAATTGACAAAGACGGGGAATTCCTTCAACCCTAGACCTCATGAGAGTAATTCAAATTTGAGGGTGATAAAACTTGAAGAAATAGCTCAGAAAAGTAGTTCTACATACCTCAAACGTTTAGAGAACTAGTGATCGAAAGTGAGGGAATATTAGGCTTGAGTCTTTGAGCCGTCTCTTGGATTTTTTTTGCGTCAGTTTTGGAGAAGAAGAAGAGAGTAATGTTGAATGATGAAATAGCGTATGAATTCAGATTGAAATGAAGGGTTTTTAATTGTTTGGGGTTAAGGAAAAAAGAAAAGATGAGATTCCCCCTAAGGGAGTTAAGTAGCCTATGGGGCTGCCTATTTGGCTTGCTTCTCCTCTTTTTTCCCACGGTTTAATCCCAATACAACCTCCAAGAAAATATACAAATCATTTCGAGCTGATTTCTTACTAAATTCGAAGAACTAAATGCTCATATACGCAGCCATAACACCTAAACTAGCAGCTACAACTTAAAACTTAAAGTGTGGGTGTCATGACCCAAAGTATACCCTAGTAATAACATGGCGTATAGGACCCCGAAAGACCCTATACAAGACACTTAGCATCCATAATACAAGATAATAGAACAAAGAGTTTTAGAAGTAGCATTTCAAATCAAAGAGTTTAACAAAAAGTAGCAGAAGTCTAACATAAGTCTCAAAGTCATCTATTACATCAAAGGAGTTATTGGAACGTAAGTCATACATCACATACAATATATGAAAAGAAAAGACATGAAAACAATAAAAGAGTCTCGGTCCTTGAAACATGAGGACTCACCAATCTTCAATATCTATATGAGATCACTAACCACTAGTATGGGAAGTAGGAGCGTCAGAGCCTACATAAGTGAAACAATGTAGGCAAAAGTATGTGTTAGTACATGGAATATACCAAGTATGATAGAAATGCATAAGAGTTATGAAATCATGCTAAAATGGACTTTATATGACATGCAATGACCAAGCTAAATCATAAAATAACATGTTAGAAAAGATATATCGAAACCATGGACAATGCAAGCTAAACATCTTTAAAATACCTTTGAGATACTTTTAGAAAGTAACCTTAGTTCATTATTGTGGAAGATTTACTTTTAAACGACATTGACCATGTGAGCTATAACATGGATCTAGTGTCTATCCCACACCGAAAAGAGATGTCCTTACTTGCCAAGGTAAGAACCATAAACTTCTAGCTTTGGTGGATCCACTAGCTAATGTCTGTCTAAGATAATCATCCTATGGTTGCACATAGTTAAGGGATAAACAAATTGCTACTAGAAACCCGGTCTCAACTACGAGAGAGTTTCCATCTCAATATCCTCTATGTGCTAAGCATAAAACCCATGGAATAGTCGTTGGTCTTAACTTATCTTATTATACTTGGAAGGGCACATCAAGTAGCCAATCCAAGCTAGAATTCATTAGAATAGCTCCTTAATCTTGATTCAACTTAGGTGAGAAAACCTTTCAACCATATGAATCATTTATATGAGAAAATCCTTTCACAATCATGTTATGAGTAGTATGTGAGAAATCCTTTCACAACAACAACAATACCGATGCTTTACTCTTAAAGCAACCATAAATCATTTTCATCAACTTTATAAATAATCATGCATATCTTCATAAATTCATCTTTCATAGTTCAAAAACTTCATCATATGATCAAAATCTAGAAATCATTGATCATGCATGGGTTCAAGTGAATTCAACTTAAAAACATGTAATTATGTCAATTCATGTATAAAAAGGCATATAAAAATCAATTAGATCATAATTAAAAAGAACCCATGAGATTGAATAAAATCCTAACTTGAATTAGAGATTCTAACTTGTAAAATTGGAGAATTTAGGAACCTATGGAGGAAAGGAATCCATAGGTTAATACTATCATACCTTGATTCCAATAACCCACAATCAATGGTGAATTGGAGACTTGATTTTGAAACCCTAGACTTGTTCAAGCTTTAGAGAGAGAAATATTAGAGAAGAACTTGATCAACTTTTGAGATTTTATTAAATTGGGAAATTTGGGGGCAAAACTGTTTATATTGGGTCTAAGATAGAAGGTAAAATTACATAGTATTGGGTTAGAATAATTAGGAAAGACCCAAAATCCCTTTAAAATAAAACTATCGAGCCTCACCTATGGTTAAGACCCACGTTTCTTAGGTCCTACTATGTACCGTCCTGGTTGATTGTAGGTGGATTCAGAAAAAAATTTTGGGCCTTCAAATGATGGGTCCCATGTACGGTTGGTAGGTCTAACTACAAACCATACATGGCTACCGTAGGTCTATAAAAATTTCCCAAACATTTTACTTCATTTCCCCTTGTCACCTACGGACGCCACCTACGGTCCATAAATGCTTCTACCAATCATAGGTGGGAGTCGTAGGTCTCACCTACAACCCAAAAAATTCAATTTCTCCGTTCTTTTCATATCTGAGGTGTTACAGTGGAGTGTAACATTTCCTTTGTCTTGTTCAAGTTAAATTTCCAAGTTTCAAAAGTTATTCCATGAGTTGGGTCTATGACCCTTAGTACCAATTACTTTTCATAAACCCTCTCGTAAACAATGACCCTAATTTTCCTAAAATCTTAAATATCAACTACAAACTCCTTTCCACGAGCCGTAATACCATTTACGCTATATAAACAGTGTTTGCAAAACCCAAAAATTTTGTAGACTTTAGATTTTTCTATTATCAAATTCATTATCTGTACTGAGAGGCTTCTGTGGTATTAGAAATATCTCCTTGGGAACATTCGTCCTCAAATGATCTGTAACCCAATACTCAAAGCTAAAAACATAAAACTGGAGGAGTGATTGAATAAAACTAAAACATGAAGTTAAAAATTGATTTCATGAATATGCATGCATACCGAAACATGGGAATAGCTGAAACACATGAATCTAAAAGAGTACTAAGAAGGAACTATTATCTCACGGTGAAACTAAACTAGAAGGGAAGAGGTGGGGGTACTTGGACATTATATCAGCTTCGGCTTCCAAGCAGCACCCTCAACTAATTGATTCCTCCAAATGACTTTCACTGAAGCGACTTATTTATTTGTCAACTTATGAACCTAATAATCAAGAATCTCAACTGGACCTCTTTGTAAGAGAGACTTTCCTTCACACTAACACTTTCAAAAGGCACAACTGAGGTCAGATCACCAATGCATTTCTTCAACAAGGACACATGAAACACCGGATTCACTAATGTTAAATCTGAAGGCAAATCCAACTCATAAACAGCATTACCATAACACCTTAAAATATGATATGGGTGTTTATATCAAGGACTGAGCTTCCCTTTCTTATCGATCCTTATCACCCCCTTCATGGTTGAAATTTTCAGATAAACCCAATACTCAAAAATAAATTCAAGTTCTCTCTTCCTCACATATGCATAATATTTTTGTCTACTATTTGCCATTCTCAACATATCTCTAATAAGTCAAACTTTCTCCATGGCCTCATGAATTGACTTGGTCCCTATCAAAGATATTTCACCAACTTCAAACCAAAAAATTAGAGACCTACACCTCCTACCATAGAGAGCCTCAAATGGAGCTATATTAATATTAGAGTGATAATTATTATTATAAGCAAAGACAATCCAAGGCAAATGAGCGTCCCATACCTTTAAAGTCAATCGCACAATCTCTTAATATATCCTCTAAAGTCTGAATAGTTGGCCAGTCTGACCATTTGTCTGCGGGTGAAAAGCTTTGGTTATCTTAACTTGAGTACCAAAACCCTTCTGAAACGATCTCGAAATATGAGAAGTGAAATAAGTACCCGTATCTGAAATAATAGACAGTGGCACATTGTGCAACTTACCCAACTTGTGAATGTAAAGTCTAGCATAATCCTCGACTGAATAGGAAGTCTTAACTTGAAGGAAATGCCCTACTTAGTCATTATATCTACAACTACCCAAATAAGGTCATGGTGACAACGTGTATAAGGTAGACTTATGGTGGAGTTTATATTCAAAACTTCCCACTACCAAGTAGGAACACTGCTATCCTGAGTCATACCAACTGGTTGCTGACTCTTGACCTTAACTTGTTGGTAATTTGGACACTTAGCCATAAGTTTCAAGATATCCTTTTTCATATCATTCCATCAATAGACGTTCTGTAGATCATGAGACATCTTAGTGGCTCTAGGGTGAATAGAATATCGAGAAGTGTGAGCTTTCGATAGTATATGTTTTCTTAACTCATTAACATTTGGAACACATATCCGACCATGAAAATGAAGAATTCCATTAGTCCCTTAACAGAAAACCTCAAAAGTTTTTTTGAGAGCCACTTTCTTCAATTCAACTAAAGTTTGAATCATTATCCTGTTTTAGCTAAACCTACGACATAAGAGATGATTTTGATCCATTCTGAAAAATAACTCCAACATTCTCTGAATCAACTAAATGACAAGTCTGTCAACATCACCAACTAACTCTTTTTTTCTCATCCTCATGTGAGCAACACTTACAATCTACTAAGATCATATGCAACTACATTTGCTTTTCCCAGATGGTAAAGGACACTCATGTCATAATCCTTTAATGATTCAAGTCATCACCTTGGTGAAGATTCAAGTCATTCTATTTGAACAAATATAGAAGACTATTCTGATCGGTGAACACATCCATATGAACACTTTCAATTCTTGAAAACTTTTCTCACAAGCTTTGGACCACTGAAATTTCACTTTTTGGTTAGTCAATTTAGTCAAAGCGATGGAACAAAATCCTTCAACAAACATTTTATAGTAACTAGCTAAACCCAAGAAAATCCTAATATCTGAGGGAGAAAGAGGTCTAGCGTAGTTCTTAATTGCCTCAGTCTTCTTAGGATAAACCTTAATACCCTTACCTGATACTATATGGTCAAGGAACGCTACAAACCTTAACCAGAACTCAAAATTACTGATAGAAACTGGGCTTGGTGGGGTCTAGATCCATTCGAGAAAGATTGGGGTCTCTTTATTGAAATTTTTCCAATGTATACTTGTATACAAAACATTAAGGAGTCCATAAGAACTTTCAAAATTAAATTCTCGTAAGTAAAACTCCTAAAGTAAACTTGGCGTGCAAGGTATATATTGTGACATAAAGGGAAGGAGTTGTATAGTAAAAATGCCCTATTTGTGGATATTGATCTCGCTTCAGTGGGTGTTGTCCCACTATAGCAGCTCTTAGACCACTATCATGGGGTAAGTTTCATCTATAACGATGTTGCTATAGCAAGAGAGGGGTTGCTATAGAGATAAAATACGGATTTTACGCACAAAACATCCCAAAACCCCTATTTTCTGCATTTTGAGTTCTTGAAATTGGGAGGGGTGATTTTGGGTAGTCTACATATGTTTTCCCATGAAATTCATTGGTAAAAGTAAGAATTCGACTCCTTATCTTGCAAATTGTTTCTTAAGCCTTAGAAACTAGGTTGTTGCTATTGGGAGAAGGTTTTGGCATGATTCCAGGGTGGGAAAGAGCCTTAAGTTAGGAAATGTGATCACATTTTGGCAGGGGTTTGGATTTGTTAATAATTTGGGTAAATTAATAGGCCATTAGTGATTATTTTTGTTTGTATTGCTTATTTTAAACAAATAATAAGTTGAGGCACTTCGCAAGGGGAAAGCTCAGGCTATTTAGAATTTTCAAGAGGCTTGATTTGGGTAGGTGATGTTTGTATGTTTCCAATTTATGTATATGTGCATGTCTACTGTTTTTAGTATCATTTGTGCAATGCATGGTAGGTAGGCATATGAATGACATCGTGTAGGTAATCTTATGTGACTGTTCTTACAGGCAATTTTTGTAAACCCGTTTAGCTAAAACTGACTCACCAACAGGAGTAGAGACTAAGAAGAGTTCTGATAGAATTTCGGGACTGACTTAAATGTCATAGAAACATAAAGAGTCACAAAAGAAAGTGTGGCTGCTAAATCTAACAAGGCAAAAATATTAAATTAAAAGACTCGTAACATACATTGACCACATCAGTGGAGTTCTTCTGATCCTATCGAGTCTGAAGAGCATAAAACTTATTCTGACACTTTTTGCCACCAGAGCTAGATGAGGTATCATGCTGAGTTGGGCGACCTACTAGAGCACTTGGTTGAGTCAGCTGACGATCATTTCTACCTTACTTGCAACCGATGGGCAATCCTTCAATCTATGACTAGTCTTACCGCATCCAAAGCAACTGCCAGTACCAGCCATGCATTATTTCGGATGGTTATTACCAAACTTCTGACAAGAAGGAAAAGAACGTCCACTAGAACACAGCCCTGTGACTTAGAGTTTGGCCTCCTATTGTTACGGCGCAAGACTATTCCCTTGATGTGACATGGTGCCTAGAGCCACGAGTGGCCCCAAGCTAACCAAATGACATAACACGACACTGAGATAACATACATAACTGAAATAACATGAAAAAGCGGAATAGAGTCTCAAATTACTAACATAGCATAAAAGAGAAATTTGAATACACTTACTCATAAAATAGAAAAATCAGCATTGTATGAAGAGTAAGAACTAGTGTATGCCTTTTTGTTTTATATATTTTTTAAATTAAAAGCGGTCATACAAGCCCATTTATTAAATAAAAAACCAATGCGTAAATCAAGGCCCTAAATAATGATCTGGTACAACAAGCCTTAAACAGAAAAAGAATATAAAAGGAAAGTAGCTAAACCTAACAAGAAACATCTAGACCTTGTATCGATAGCACCGCCTCTTTTTCTTTCTTGTGAAGTCTCAAGCTTGCCAAGATAATAATGGCGATATCAAAGAATAGAAATGGGATACGAACAACAGATCGAAACAATACAAATATCTAAGCTTGGATAGAATCCACCTTAGACATCTAAAATCTATATATCACAAATTCCATGAGTTCTGACTCCGTTAAAAAATTCTTGTTCCAAAAAAAGGTGACTGGTAAGCTCCTTTTAGATTTTAATGTCCCCAAGCTTATCTGATAAGTAATAAATGTTCCAAGACTCTCTTTCCTTTTTCAATGACTAACCATCTTCGATATCTTCTTCTCTACAAATTGAGCTAAATGTTGATACTAATGTAAAGAATAAATGTCAAGGTAAGTCAGTCATGTACATGAAAGCTTTGTCTATCTCTCAACTATTTCTCTTGTTGCCTTGTCCCTCCTGTAATAATTTATATGGAACAATCTTTAACCCTGAAATCCCTATTTGTGATGACTTCTAATTTGTAAATTAGGAATTTGGGCTTTATCCATATCCAAAATAGTAAAATAGGTTCAGTTATTGAAAAATGTCTTAAATTATATATAATATGATTATTACCAGCAATATGGAAAACTTGATTAGTTAAAAATCAGCAAGTCTGTTGCCTTCTCTGAAATTGTTGTCCACCCTCACTGCATTTGCCTTGGATAGTCTTAATAATTTTATGGCATGCATTTCTAGTGATTTTCTCAAGTTCCTCTTTATTCTTCACTCTTCCAATTTCAAAGTATCTTGTGATTTTTGTGTAATTAAGTTTTTGTTGCTTCTTTCTTTCTTCTTTTTTTTATTTTGCATCTTTTTCCAGCATATGGAATTATCAGTTTTCTGGGAGAAAATAAAATGTACGGATGTCACAATTTTTCTCTCTCTCGTCTCTTGCTCAAATTTTAGTAAATATTTATGAGTTGAATCAAATTTGGATATTTGTCAAATTTTTAATTCTTTCTGTTGTTCTCTATTAGATATTTATATGCGTATGATTAATTATTGTATAATTTTCACATCTATTTTTAATACTAATATATATATAAATTTAACCCACATCAGGGATTTGAAAAATAATGTATGATTAAAAAGTTAGACTTTATTTACACCGTAGAAAAGTAGAATTTAGTTTATTGTAGTTTATTCAATTAGTTGTGTATATTAATTTAGCTATAGAGTACATTGGGTTATTTAAACAACCTTAGATATGGTTGCAATAAAAGAATGATTGTTCTTCACTAGTAAGGATAGTTGTTGGCTATATTTTGGGATAAAATTGAAATCTTTAATAATTGATTTTGGCTAACTGTTTGTTGTCAATGTGCAAGACTAAATTTTTTTTCTCTTTATCTTGTCCAGGTACTGGAATGATTATTTCATACAGGGCTATCGATCGTTCTTTGCAGTTGGATCTGTGGCATTGCTCCTTATTATGTGGAGATTTTTTCTAAATTTTAACATTTATATTGGATTTCGTTTACATGCTCCTTAGTATGGTATGCTTCTATTTTATTTCATTTAGTCTCCTATTTGATTTGTGAGTTAGCAAAATCTACTTCCTCTTTATTAATTAGTGATTAATTAGATCATTTTTTATTAAGTATAATTTACCTTAGTCTTGTAAGTATTGGTTTTTAACATATTTTACACAAATCCTTACTTTTTTCGTGTGAGAAAGAAGTTTGACCAGAGATGATATTTATCTAACCTGGTTATTGATACATGTATATACGACTTATCTACTTACTTAAAATGAATGCTTATCATAATTCAATATTTTAAAAATACTAATTTTGAAATATTTTCAATTCTAAAACTAAAATTTCAAGTTTGTATTCTTTCTTTGATGTAAAGAATAAAAAATATTTCTCATTTCCTTCCTTTTCTTCTTCTTAAAGAGATATTTGAACCCATATATTGGGAAAATGAAGCCTATAAAGTATTTGAGAAATTAAGGTTTATGTTTTTTAATTTTTTTAATTTGACTTTACAAAAGAGAAATTTGAAGAGCGAGAGGAAGTGAAGAAGAACGGAAGATAATGAAAAAAGAAGTGAAGGGTCTATTTTTGCTTCTTTGTTACTTGAAATGGTATGTTGCAAGAGATGCTTTTTTTGAGACTATTTACATTGATTATAAGTTAGCTATAGTCGGTTATGAGTTAGTTAGATAATTAGATATTTAATCTCATTATTTCCAGCTGTGTATAGTTAAAAGATTCAAATATGTTAGGCTAGATATTTTTCCTTCTCTCTTGTATAAATAAATGATTTGTATGACTCCTTGATTCACTTCACGATAATGAGATCTCAAAAGCAGTTCCCAATTGCTCTCTTTTTATATTATAGAATTCTCCATTAATGGAGTTCATCATGCTTTAATTCAAGCTGAAACAAGCTGAGTTTAACATGGTATCAGAGCCATAGAAGGTCTCTTTTCATCCAAATTTCATTTTGGTCCAATATTTTTTCTCAATCTCTTTGCATCTCATATCGTTCGAGTTCAATTTCTCTCTCACTCTACGCATTTTTTCCTATTCAAATCTCTCTCTCTGCTTTTAGCTATTCTATTCCTATTACTTGATCTATTCTCGTCATGGTTGAAACTGTTAATCAAACCACTGGTTCATTTGCTTCATTTTCCCTAACCTTCAATATTTGGAAGTCCTTTGTACATCCATACGTCTGAGAGTGCCGGTACAGTGTTAGTTCATGTTCCACTTAATGGAGTTGGATTTCTCTCATGGAAGAGGGGTGTGTTACGCTCACTCATCGTAAAGAACAAATTGGGGTTCATCAATGGGAATGTAAGAAACCAGCTCAAACGTCTGTTGATTGTCGCCAGTGGGATCGATGTGATGCCATGGTGACTTCCTGGATCTTGAATTCCCTCAACAAGTAAATTGTGGATAGTGTTGAATACATATTCAATTTATTGGAATTGTGGAGTGAGTTGCAGGATCGATATGATCAAACTAATGGGGTCAAGCTATATCTGATTCAAATGGAGATTAACAACCTTGGGTAGGGTAATCTGGACATTACTTCCTACTATACAAGGATGAAGAAGCTCAGGAAAGAGCTCAGCACCCTGTTTGTGAAGAGCAATTGCAGTTGTCTCTGCACTTGTGGTGCCAAGGACACCATGCATAAAGTTGAATAGAATAGGAGACTTATTCAATTTGTCATGGACCTGAATGAAGCTTATACAATCATTCATGAAAGCATGCTCACGATGAATCCTTTTCCATCTATGGGACAAGCGTTTGCTCTCCTTGTCCAAGAAGAAATAGGATCCCACCTTGGGAATGTTCATGTCCAACTCAGATGACTACTCTATTAAGTTGGCAACAGTCTTGTAAGCTGGAAATCCAAGAAGCAAGAAACTATCTCTCTATTTTCAGCTAAGGCGGAGCATAGGTCACTTAGAAAGGTAGTTGGTGAATTGTTTTGGTTGCACATTTTATTTGATGAACTTACACTCATTACCGGTCTTTTCCACGTATTTTGTGATAGTCAATCCGCTTTACACATTGCCAGAAATCCCGTCTTCCATGAGCGTACAAAGCATATCGAGATAGACTGTCACTTTGATAGAACTAAACTTCAGAAGGACTAATCACCCTACACCATGTTGGCACTGACATCCTCACCAAAGCACTCACTAGGGTTAAACATTGCACTGTTCTATCCAAGTTGCATGTGATTGCATTACCTCCAACTCGAGGGGGGGAGTGTTGACACTATTCACACTGCTTACAAGTTAGCTATAGTCGGTTATGAGTTAGTTAGATAATTAGATATTTTATCTCATTATATCCAGTTGTGTATAGTTGCAGGATTCAAGTTAGTTAGGCTAGATATTTTTCCTTCTCTCTTGTATAAAGAGAAGATCTATATGACTCCTTGATTCACTTCATGATAATGAGATCTGAAAAACTGTTTCCAATTTCTCTCTCTCTATATTGAAGAATTCTCCATTAATAGAGTTCATCAAGCTTTAATCTAAGCTGAATCAAGTTGAGTTTAACAACTTTTTTTTATTTGTTAATATCATTAGTTATGTTCTCAGTTTAGAAGTCAATGTTTCATTTGCTTTAATATTACTTTTTCTCGACTGATTTGAAAGCTAAAAGAACAAGAAGTTGTCCCCTTGTTATTATATTTAGCACTTGATTGACATTAACATGTAATTACACTTTTGGACCGATTTGTGGTACTAGCATAAAAAATTCCACATGACATAACTTGCAACATTATGAGAGCATACTGAGTCTCTTGGCTAGTTAATTTTACTTAATTTCCTCTAACTTTTTCTTGGTTATCATTTATACCTTTGATTCTACTACTATAGATATGAATATGTAGAATTTTTAGTTGTGTGAAATTATTTTGTATTTGTGCTTTATTTATCTTTTCATATTAGTGTATTTCTATTGAATTTTGCTAGAAGGTATTTATATTTGAGCAGGAACTGAAGATCTTGATTACATACACTAGTTATGTAAATGCGGAAATGAGTGCGAGTATACGTGATGATACATTATTCACCGGCCGGAGCACCGACGCAACTGCCATGCTACAATATTCATGTGATAAGGTACGCACACTAACTAATTAAAATGCCTTTTCATTCATCATTTCAAGTACAATTGTTTTAGTGATATATCTTTCTCTGATGCCAGATAGTGTGCACTTTTGTATACAAAAGTCATATTTCGACCTTCACATAAAACCTTTCGTCCAATATAATAGTTTGGTGAGACTATAAATAATTTCATTAAGGATAAAATGAGTATTTTAAAATTAAATTATTACTAAATAGAGAATTATATCATTGTTTTTTATATTGATTAAAAATGAAAGTGAGTTATATAAATAAGGACAAAGAGAGTATTAAAAATAGAGGATATACAATAACCACGTACACGTTCCGTGGGAACTATTTAGAATATATATATATATATATATATATATATATATATATATAATTTGACCTGATATGAAATGTTAAAAATAAAATCAACTTTTAATTTTATGATCTTAAATTAAAAATGTGTGCATTGTTTAAATCTAGTGATTTTACATATACTATATAGAGTGTTGAAATTAAAAAAACTTACTAAGTAGATAGAGACACTTTTTCTTAGGACAAATCAAAAAAGAGAAGTTAAACACTTGAATTAGGACGGAGAAAGCAGTAGGTGGTTTGCCATAGATTCCAAATATTTTTATTGGAAATTTATGAAGATAGATTTGAAGATGAGGTTAAATTTGGTTATATTTTTTCTAAAAAAGTATTTCGTGTAATTTTCATGCTTGAGTACTTATTTTAATGTAACTTTGAAAGTGAAATAATCAATTAGGGAACAGGTAAATTATAAAAAAATTCCACAAATTTGTAATACAACTTCAAGTTAAATTTCACTCATAGTTAATAAGGAAAGATAATCCCAGGATGTGTTCTCTTTACTCTTTCTGATTTTGCAATCTTTTAGATCTTCCATATCTTGTTTGTATCCCTTATTTCATGTAATCTTCTAATTCTTTTTATTTAGTTTCCTTTGTATTGTAGCAATCTCTGCTCCTCCTTATGTATTTAAAGATGGTTAATGTAATATACAAAAATATAGCTTTCTCCAAAATCCTTCTCTCTTTAAAAGTGAGTTAGGAAATAACCAATAGAAGGGTGTTCCAAAACTTCCACTCGCGAGTACCAACTCAGTATCTTTCCCTGCTTTTCCAGTTCGTCTTTGCAACTCAACTTTTCCTTCATCTTTTTCTCCGATTTTGCTTTCCCTTATCACCCACAAAAATGGTCTCCCACATTTCAACAACCCTTGACCAATCTACTCCATCAACTGACTTGATATCTCAAAGTAACTACCAAATGCAATGTAAGTAACTAACCCATTAGTCATTAAATCCAATCAATCCATATAATGTTTGAACTAATCTTTTATCATATCATCTCCAAAAGAATTATCATCAAGAAAAATTGAAGGAATTGAAGGCCCAATCAAAGAATCAAATTCCAAGTCATTAAAAGTAATAATTCTTGGATTTTGTTCACTATTCAATATCATAGTTTGCCTCTTCATAGACTCAACTGGTCAGTTGTTACTCTCCACATCATCAAATACAAAAGAATAAAATCAATTAGACTAAATGGTGGATATCTTTGTAACTCTGTTATTTTATTCTTAGAATCACAATTCTTGAAATAATCAACACCAGAACAACAATCGAACCAACCAATCTGGTGGTAACTGGTCAGGCCATCAAAACAACCCCAATTCGGGGAGAAACAACAATCAGCAAAATTCCAATAATAATTGGCGCTCTCGAAACTCCAACAATAGAGCTCGAGTTCAATGCCAACTGTGTGACAAATATGGACATATTGCTCGTGTTTGCCGCTCTTGGAGTCACAATATGGATGAGCAACAAGCTAATTTTCCATCGACTACTGGATCAACCAATCCAGATTGGGTCATGGATACTGGTGCATCACACCACATTACCTCACATACTCAGAATCTGCAGTCTTACTCTGAGTACACAGGGAGGGATGATGTTATAGTTGGTGATGGTAACGGTATTAAAATAACCCACACAGGCCATACTACTCTCCCCACTTCCTCTCGTACTTTTTTTCTAAAAGATGTTTTATGCGCTCCAACTATTCATCGCAATATTATTTTTGTTCCTCTGTTTTGTGAGCAAAATAAAACTTCTATTGAATTTTTCCCTACTTTTTTGTTGTGAAGGATTTGAGAACACAAGCACGTCTGGCTCAAGGCCCGAATAGTACGCATATTTATGAGTGGACTGGCTCTTCTCCAACTCCAACTACCTACTTCACCACTGCTGCAAATCTCTCATCTCGTACACTTTGGCATTGTCGTCTTGGTCACCCACATCATAAAGTTCTTAATTCCATTGTTTCTAGATATAAGTTAGTTGTTTCTTCCTCCTCTCAAGAGAGCTGTAATTCTTGTCTTTGCAATAAAAGTCATCGTTTACCTTTTTCTACATCCACCTTAACCGGCTCTCGTCCATTAGAACTTTTATATACTGATGTATGGGGACCGTCTCCCATTCCTTCTCACAATGGTACTCGCTTCTATGTCATATTTGTTGACCATTTTACAAAATATATATGGCTTTTCCCACTCAAGCACAAATCTAATGTAACTTCCATATTCCTTAATTTCAAACTCTTGGTCGAAAGGTATTTTAACTCAAAAATTCTCACTATATATTCAGATGGTGGTGGTGAGTACGAAGGCTAAACTAAGATGTTGGCTAACATGGGCATCCAACATCTGTTTTCACCCCTTATACACCCCAGCGAGTTGGTACTGCTGAACGTCGCCATTGACATATAATGGAGACAACTTTAACTTTACTACATCAAGCCTTTATGACTCTTCAATACTAGTCTTATTCTTGTCAAACTGTAGTGTACCTCATCAACCGTATGCCCACACCTATCCTTCAAGGAAAGCCTCCATTTGAAGCCCTCTTCATGTCAACCCCAATTATTCCTCTCTTCGTACCTTTGGTTTCGTATGTTATCCCAGGTTAAAACCCTATAATAACCATAAACTGAAACCAAAATCTCGCCATTGTGTCTTTCTTGGTTACTATGTCACCCACCATTGTTACCAATGCCTTGATCCATCTACTTCCAAAATATTTCTCTCTCGTGATGTAATATTCCAGGAAAAGAGTTTTCCTTTTGAATCTATTCCTCATGGGCTACCTCAGGTTACACCACAAGGAACACATTCATGGCTTGATAACTCAACCACCAACCACCCATGTCGTCCTGAAACCATATCTCCTCCCGTGTCTCTAACAAATGTTCCATTAGTTCCTATGTCATCTCATGTTTTACCGACGGAGAACACGCCACCATTATCTTCTTCATCCCCATTGCAAACGCATTCACATTCCACATCTCCTTCTGGTACCCACAATGAAGAGACTAGCCCCTCATCATCTGCGACTGTTCCTGCCTTGAGTGAAGATGTTTCTGCCTCTCCTTTGCAACAAGTTCTACTCCCTGTCAACCACCTACTCGTGTTGCTACCCGCTCTCAGTATAATATTTTTAAGCCCAAAAAGCCTACGGACTACTCTGCTTTGGTTGTTTCTACTGACACAACAGTGGTTCCCCAAACTTACAAATAGGAAGTTCAACATGCTCTTTAACGTGATGCAATGTGTGAGGAGATTGCCCCTCTTGTTATAAACAATACTTGGATTTTAGTATCTAAATCTCAAACATAGAATATAATTGGTTGCAAGTGGGTTTTTCAAATTAAACACAAACAAGATGGCTCAATAGATAGATACAAAGGAAGATTGGTAGCCAAGGGTTTTCATCAACGGCCAGGTGTTGACCTTACTTCTACTTTCAGCCCAGTGGTCAAGCCAACTACAATTCATCTCGTACTGACATTTGTTGTATACTTTAACCGGCCTCTCTATCAACTCGATGTAAATAATGCTTTCCTTCAAGGAACTAGTTGAAGAAGTTTATATGGATCAACCGCCTGGGTTCACTAATAAAAGCTATTTTGATCATGTGTGCAAAATTCACAAAGCAATTTATGGACTCCGTCAAGCTCCTCGTGCATGGTATACAGAGTTCAAGAACTTTATTGCTTCTATTGGTTTTGTATGATCACAATCAAATCCTTCTCTATTCATTCTTCGTGGCACATACTCTATTGTATTTCTTCTCCTATGTATGGATGATAGCATACTCACAGGATCTTCAAAGTCCAAGCTTTACCAGGTTAATGATGCATTGGCTCGTCATTTTTCTCTCAAGGACTTATCTTATTTGACATACTTCCTCGGTGTTGAAGTTTGTCGCCAATCCACCAGTCTGTATCTCTCTCAAAAGAAGTATATTACCGATCTCCTCCAGTGCTTCAACATGATGGAGGCCAAGGGAGTCTGTACTCCTCTTGCTTCCTCAGCTATTTTGAAACTAGATGATGGATCTCCGCCTACTGATTGTAAAATCTACAGGAAGCTCATTGGCTCTCTTCAATATCTATCTATCACAAGGCCCGTCATTTCCTTTGTTGTCAATCGCTTATCTCAATTCATGCACAAACCCTCATATCAACATTTGCAAGCTGCAAAAAAGGGTCTTGCGGTATCTAAAAGGTACCAATCACCTCTGTTTACTCATTCGACCAGTTGCACCTTTAAACCTAATCACTTATTTAGATTCTGATTGGGGTGGCAATCCTGATGAGCGATGCTCTACTGGTGAATATGTTGTCTTACATGGCGGCTCTCCTATCAGTTGGTCGTCTAAGAAGCAACGCACAGTAGCTCGCTCCTCTACTAAAGCTGAGTACAAAGCCATTGGCAATGCTACTGCAGAAACAATTTGGATTGTCAATCTTCTCAAAGAGCTCCGTTTCTCCATTCCAAACACTCCAACCATTTGTTGTGACAACCTTGGTGCCACTTTTCTCTGCCAAAGTCTATCTTTCCACACACGTATGAAGCATCTTAACTTGGATTATCACTTTGTTCGGGAGCTGGTTCAAGATAAGTCTCTTACTGTCCGTCATGTTTCATCCTCTTTGCAGCTAGCTGACTCTCTTACGAAGATTATACATGCTTCTAGTTTCCTCTCTCATCGATCCAAGATAGGTGTTGTTGAACCACCACCTATCTTGCAGGGGAATAATAAGGAAAGACAATCCCAGGATGTGTTCTCTTTACTCTTTCTGATTTTGCAATCTTTTAGATCTTCCATATCTTGTTTGTATCCCTTATTTCATGTAATCTTCTGATTCTTTTTATTTAGTTTCCTTTGTATTGTAGCAATCTCTACTTCTCCTTATGTATTTAAAGATTGTTAATGTAATATACAAAAATATAGCTTTCTCCAAAATCCTTCTCTCTTTAAAAGTGAGTTAGGAAATAACCAATAGAAGGGTGTTCCAAAACTTCCACTCGCGAGTACCAACTCAGTATCTTTCCCTGCTTTTCCAGTTCGTCTTTGCAACTCAACTTTTCCTTCATCTTTTTCTCCGATTTTGCTTTCCCTTATCACCCACAAAAATGGTCTCCCACATTTCAACAACCCTTGACCAATCTACTCCATCAACTGACTTGATATCTCAAAGTAACTACCAAATGCAATGTAAGTAACTAACCCATTAGTCATTAAATCCAATCAATCCATATAATGTTTGAACTAATCTTTTATCATATCATCTCCAAAAGAATTATCATCAAGAAAAATTGAAGGAATTGAAGGCCCAATCAAAGAATCAAATTCCAAGTCATTAAAAGTAATAATTCTTGGATTTTGTTCACTATTCAATATCATAGTTTGCCTCTTCATAGACTCAACTGGTCAGTTGTTACTCTCCACATCATCAAATACAAAAGAATAAAATCAATTAGACTAAATGGTGGATATCTTTGTAACTCTGTTATTTTATTCTTAGAATCACAATTCTTGAAATAATCAGAATAATCGAAAAAATTATAGTAATATATATAAAAAAAAATAGTTGGTTGGATCCAAAACAGTGTAGATGGGATATTAAACTTTTTTGCCCACTTAAACAGCTCAATCCATAATAATAGTGTAGATGACATGTGAAAAGAGAGAATTATGTTTTGCATTTTCAATTTAATCCAATCAAATGCAAAAAATAGTTCCCCTTTTTATATGTTATCTACACTATTATTTTGGATTGGGCTTGTCTAGTGGAGAAAAAAAATTAATATCTCATCTACACTATTTTGAATCCAACCAGCCATAGTTTTTTATATTTATTATTTTAGATTTTCTAATTATTTCAAGAATTGTGATTCTGGATAAAATAATAGAGTTACAAAGATTTACAGTTCTAAGTCCTATTGATTTTCCTTCTTTTATGTTTGATGATGTGAAGGGTAACTATTGGACAGTTTAGTCTAGAAGTGGCAAATTGAGATACTAAATAGTGAAGAAATCCAAAAATTCTTGTGAACGCTTTCGATGATTTGAAATTTGATACTTCGAGGATTTTAAAGAATGTGACTATTGTGATTGTGCCTTCAATCTCTTCAAATTTGCTTGATGATAAGTCTTTTGGAGCTGATATTATAGAGATTAGTTCAAAAAATAATAGGGATTGATTGAATTTAATGACTAGTAGATTAGTTATTTACATAGCATTTGTAGTTACTCTGAGATATCAAGTCAATTGATGAAAGAGATTGGTCAAGGGTTGTTGAAATGTGGGAGGCCATTTTTGTTGGTGATAAGGGAAGGGTAAAATGATGAAAAGCTGAAGGAAAAGTTGGGTTGCAAAGAAGAACTGAAAAAGGAGGGGACAATATTGAGTTGGTGCTCACTCGTGCAAGTTTCTTAAACACCGTTCTGTTGATTATTTTCTGACTCACAGTTTGTGGAATTTGACTCTGGAGGGCATAGCTTCTAGGGTACCCGTTGTGGCGTGTCAGATCTAGAATGATCAAGTTTGTAATACAATGCTCGTTCAAGGTGTTTGGAAGAATGGTGTCAGAGTAAATGCCAGTGAATGTGGTATCGTAGAAAGAGAAGAGTTCGAGAGGTGTATAGAGATCACAACGGGATACGGTGAGGAATGGGAAGAATTGATAAAGAACGTCAAGAAATGGAGGGATTTGGCTAAGAAAACTATGAAGGAAAATAGTTCATCAGATGTGAATCTCAAGGATTTTTCTAAGGAGCTTTTACTTGGTTGTAATGAATACTAAATCACTCAATATATCATCTCAATAAATAGCTAGTACTCTCTCTGTCCCAATTTATGTGACTTACTTTCCTTTTTAGTCAGTCCCAAAAAGAATGACACATTTCTATATTAAGTAACAATTTAACTGTAAAAATGTCTATTTTATCCTTAATGAAATGATTTACATCCACACAAATTTCTATCATTCATTTTGGACCACAAATTTTAAAAAGTCTTCCTTTCTTTTTTAAAACTTCCGTGCCGAGTCAAACTACCTCACATAAAATGAGACAGATGGGGTAATAAATTGTAGTTTTCATAAAGATTGTTCTCTACTTCTGAAAAAGTAATGAATTTCTTTTGAACTATTCAAAATGAGATGATCTTATTAGTTTATTTTCTTCTTTAGTACACACATTTACCGTTAATGAGATTTTCAAAAATTACTCACTGGTAATTAGGAATAGTAATAAGAAAGGGAAAGGAACATAATTGTGTGGGCGAAAGTAAAGTTGTATGGTCTATTATTTATAATATTCTATTTTTGTTGTTTAAGGCTCAACTCACCCACCCATTTGTTCCAATGGCTATTGCTCTCAAGATGATGACTTTTGTGAATATGCAATAGGCACTCTGCCTTTGCTGGAAAATTCTTTCAATTTGTGTTATGCAAAGACCGTTTTTTCTTTGTTTGGCTTGAACCTTTTATAGAATTTGTTTTGCCTTTATCAACTTCTACAAGGAAAGGAATTTGTTTCCCCGGAAAACTAATCATTTTCCTTATTGAACTTGTCTGCCTCTTTCCTTTATTGCCTAGGACTTGTTTATATTTACTTCTTTCCTTCTACAACTTGAATTGCTACTTCTTTATTTTTTTCCTTTGTTTCAGCTATTTCTTTATTATTATTTTTGCTCTTTTATTTCTGCACTTTAATATTTTTCTTCTTTGCCGCAATCTCTCATATTTATACAAGTTGTCCGCATTCACGTCTAGGAATCCGATTCACCTAATAGAGTACACATAAGACAACAAGTAGTGAACCGTGTTCACTTTATTAATCATCAAAACTACTTTATATGTTTTCCTACTTCCCAATATTTATTATTAAGTATAATTTATCTTAGTCTTGCAAGTGTCGATTTTTAACACATTGCAAAATCTTACTTTTACGTGTGAGAAATAAGTTTGACTAGAGATGATATTTATCTAACCTGGTTAATGATACATAAATTTACGACTTATCCACTTGCATAAATGAATGCTTATCAGTATTCAATATTTTACAAATACTAATTTTAAAATATTTTCAATTATACAACTAAAATTTCAGGTGTGCATTCTCTCTTTAATCTAATAAATTAAAATTAATTTTCATTTCATTCCTTTTCTTCTTCTTAAAGAGATTTTTGAACCAATATATTGGGAAAATGTAGCCTATAAAGTAATTGGAAAATTAAGGTTTATTTTGTAAATTTTGTGATTTGAATTAGGGGTGGGCGTTCGGTTATTCGGTTTGATTTTTGATTTTAGAAAAGTGTGCACCGTATATTAAACCAAACTAATTCGGTTCGGTTCGGTTCGGTTTTTCTACTTCGGTTCGATTTAGTTCAGTGTTTTTAAATTGGTTTTTCGGTGTGAATGAAAAATAAAATAAGGATAAAGTATAAGATACTTAGAAATTTAAAACTATGTTAAGGAATGATGCGTAATACCGTGGAACACTTATTGTGCTAACTAAAAGACTATTTTTGTCTTTATCAAAAACATTGTGCCTCCAACAATTTATTGAGAAAACAAGTATGAAGATGGTTCCTTTACATAATGTACATTGGTAGAAATATGTTTGAGTTTCTCTTGGAAAATTAATATTTCAAGTTAACTATTGAATTGTACATTTGGTGTTACTTTGATTTGTTCATGAATGATTTAATTGTTGATTGAATTTTTAATTTTTAGTTAAGAGAATGCACATATATATATTTTTTAATTTTTAATTTTTTTAAATAAAAGTTTGGTTTTTTGGTGCACCGAAATTTTAAGACCCTTACACCGAACACAAAACCGAAGAACCGAAATTCAAAAAAAATAACACCGACACCGAACCGAAAAACAGAAGAACCGAATTAGTTCGATTCGATTCGATTTTTCGGTTTTCCGATATTTATGCCCACCCCTAATTTGAATTTGTAAAAGAGAAATTTGAAGAGTGAGACGAAGTGAAGAAGAACCAAAGAGAATGAAAAAAGAAGTGAAAGTGTGTATTTTTACTTCTTTGTCACTTGAAGTGGTCTATTGCAAGAGATATTTTTTTTATTTTTTAATATCATTAATTATGTTCTCTTTTTAGAAGTTAATGATTTTTTTGCTTTGTTATTGATTTTTGTAGACTGATTTTAAAGTTAAAAGAACAAGAAGCTGTCCATGTGCTATCATATTTAGCACTTGGTTGACATTAACATGTAATTAGACTTCTGGACCAATTTGTGGTACTAGTATAAAAAAAATTGTATGACCTGACTATTCAAAGTCTCTTGGCTAGTACGTTTTACTTAATTTCCTCTTTAACTTTTTCTAGACTTCAATAGATATGAATAAGTAGAATTTATAGTTGTGTGAAATTATTTTGTATTTGTGCCAAGTAGATAGAGATAAATAGATATGAATAAACAGCAAAAATAGAATAAAAGTAGAATCAAAGGTATAAATGATCACCAAGAAAAAGTAGAATCTTAGAAATAAAAAATCATCTATTGAGAGATGTAGTACTCATTACGACCAAGTAAATGCTCAATAGAAAAATCCTTGAGATTCACATTTGATGAACCATTTCCTTTGTAGCTTCCTTAGCCAAATCCCTCCATTTCTTGGCATTCTTTCTCAATACTTCTCCTTTATCATCGGCTCCTGACACGATCTCTATACACCTCTCAAACCCATCTCTTTCCATTACCCCCTTCACCGTCATTCACTCTAACTCCATTCTTCCAAATATCTTGAACGAGTTTTGCATTAAAAACTTGATCATTCTAGATCGGATACACCACGACAAGCACCCCAAAGCTATGCTCTCCAAAGTCGAATTTCACCCATAGTGAGTTAGGAAATAACCAACAAAATGGTGCTTCAAAACTTTCACACGTGAGCACCAACTTATTATCTTCCCCTGTTTTTCCGGTTCCTCTTTGTAACTCAACTTTTCCTGCATCTTTTCTCTGCTTTGCCCTTCCCTTATCATCCACAAAAATAGCCTCCTACATTTCAACTACTATTGACCAATCTCCTCCCTCAATTGACTTGATATCTTAGAGTAACTATCAAATGCAATGTAAGTAACTAATCCATTAGTCATTAAAACCAATCAATCCATATAATTTTTGAACTAATCTCTATCATATCATCTCCAAAAGAATTATCATCAAGAAAATTTGAAGGAATTGAAGGCCCAATCCCACAATAGTCGCATTCTTTAAAATTCTAAATCATCAAAAGGATTCACAAGAATTCTTACAGCTTATTCACTATTCAGTATCTTAGTCTGCCTCTTCATTGACTCAACTTCCCAATTGTTACTCTCCACATCATCAAACACAAAAGAAGGAAAATTAATTGGACTAAGTGGTGGCAATCTTGGTAACTCTATTATTATATCCTTAGAATCACAATTTTTAAAATAATTCAATTTAGTAAATTTATATTAATAAATATCAAAAACTATGGCTGGATGGATCCAAAATAGCATAATGGGATATAAATTGTTTAGTCAATGAACCAACCCTATCCATAATAATAGTGTAGATCACATGTGAAAAGGAAGAACTATTTTTTGCATTTGATTGGATTAAATTGAAAATAAATTTTGAGTCATGAGACTCTATAGAATAATGAATAATCCCTTCTTATAGCATTATTCTCAGGTCAATGCCAGATTAATCCATCTCTTCAATTTTTCAAACAATTAATCAAATTAGGCATTGAAGAGATGGATTAATTTCTTGGAAAATTGAAGAGCTGGATTAATGTGGCCTTGACCTGGGAATAGTGCTATAAGAAGGGATTTTTCATTCTTCTATAAGGTCTCATGGGTCAAAATTTATTTTCAATTTAATACAATCAAATACAAAAAATAGCTCCCCTTTTCACATGTTATCTACACTATTATTATTGATTGATCTGGTTTCATGGCCCAAAAATTTAATATCCCATCTACAGTATTTTGGATCCAACCAGCCATAGTTTTTTATATTTATTATAATTCTAGATTTACTGATTATTTCAAAAATTGTAGTTCTAAGAATAAAATAATAGAGTTACCAAGACTGACACCACTAAGTTGTATTGATTTTCCTTCTTTTGTGTTTGATGATGTGGAGAGTAACAATTGGGCAGTTTAGTCTAGAACAGGCAAATTGAGATATTAAATAGTGAAGAAAATTCAAGAATTCTTGTAAACACTTTCGATGATTTGGAATTTGATCTTTGAGGATTTTAAAGAATGTGACTATTGTGGGAATTGGGTCTTCAATTCCTTCAATTTTTCTTGAAGCTAATTCTTTTGGAGTCAATATGATAGAGATTAGTTCAAAACATAATATGGATTTATTAGATTTAATGATTAATGAATTAGTTATTTACATAGCATTTGATAGTTACTCTGAAATATCAAGTTAATTGATGGAGAAATTTTTTCAAGGGTTGTTGAAATGTGGGAGGACATTTTTGTGGGTGACAAGGGAAGGAAGAACTGATGAAAATCCAAAGAAAAGTTGAGTTTCAAAGATGAACCGTAAAACCAAGGGAAAATAGTGAGTTGGTGCTTGCACATGGAAGTTCTGAAACACCCTTCTCTTGATTATTTTCTGACTCATTGTTTGTGAAATTTGACTTTGGAGAGCATAGCTTTTGGGGTGCCCGTTGTGGTGTGTCCTATCTAGAATGACCAAGTCTATAATGCAATCCTCGTTCAAGGTATTTGGAAGAACGGATTCAAAGTGAATGTTGGTGAAGGTGGTATGGCGGAAAGAAATGAGTTTGAGAGGTATAGAAATCGCGGCGGAATGTGGTGAGGAAGGGGAAAATTGAGAAAGAATGCCAAGAAATGGAGGGATTTGTCTAAGAAAGCTATGAAGGAAAATGGTTCATCTAATGTGAATCTCAAGGCTTTGTTAATGAGATTTTACTTGATCGTAATGAGTACTAAATCACTCAATAAATTATTTCAATAAAATAGCTAGTAATCAATTGTAGTTTTCATAGAGATTGTTCTTTGTTTATGTAAAAGTAGTGAATTTCTTTTGAGCTATTCATAATGAGCTAATCTTATTAGTGTTTTTTATTCTTTAGTACATACATTTACTGTTAATAAGATGCTCAAAAATTACTCACTGGTAATTAGGAATGGTAAAATAAGGTAGGGCAAGGAACATGATTGTGTGTGCGAAAGTAAAGTTGTATGATCTATTATTTATAATATTCTTTTTTTTGTTGTTTAAGGCTTAGCTCACCAACCCTATTTGTTATACCTACTAGAACACTTTTGAATTTGGCATGAATTATCAATTTCACCATCGAACTATTGACAATCTTTAAAACACCCTTCTACTTGACTAACTGAACTTAAATACACTCCTCTCATGTCATATAGAGAAATGTGTTATTAACACACATATACATAGAATTTTCTATTGATATGACATATACATTGGTATATTACATGACATAAAAGGAGTGTTTTAAAACATAGTTAGTCAAGTAGAGGGATGTTTTTAATGCTATCAATAGTTCGGGGATGAAACTAATAATTCTCGCGAAGTTCAAGGATGAAACTAAAAACCCCGTCTTTATTTTATTTTCAAAATATTATCTATAACTTGTTATTTTCTTATTTGATGAAATAAAATACTCACTTTCGTTACATATTTGTAATGAGTTGATTCGTCGTTATTCATAAGGCACCTCATGCGTAAACCTAAAATTCTTGAAAATGCATTGCCAATTAAAAAATTGGGGTAGGCGACAATTTGGTAAAATTTGAATTGATTTAGGCTGATGTTAGTCGCCATAGAGGGAATCAGCCACTGTAGCGCCTTCATACTAGCAGGATGACAAGAATTAGACCCTAGTAATGTTACACCTCGAAAATTTCTAAGTTAAGACTCAAACCATTCTTGAATTGCGTATAAAGTCGTACCGAGTGATTCTTATGTATTATTAGATTCTAAGGTCAATTCATTAGTATGAGAATGATTTTGGATATTAATTAAGGTCACTGGAATCCCCTAGCACAAAGTTGAGTTGAAAGCTTCCTTACCAATTAAGTTTGACCTAAGTTCTACTTAGGTCAACTTCAAACAATCATATCTTTCACCACATAAAGAATTAGGTGTCCCATTACCTCTCAACTTAAAGGTCTTTGAGTCCTCTTTCCAACACCACCGAGTTTGCTTCATTTCGAGTTCGGAGTAAAAATATATGCTCGTTTAGTGAAGCCTCTATTTTTAAGGCACCTCAACCATTTTTAAAGGGGTAGTTTGGTCTTCTCCCATCCCTTCTAAGCCTAAGTCACTTTTTTCTTCACCTAATTAAGGTTCTAATCAGTGTTAAAATATTTTTCACATTCTTTAACACTTAGAAGAATTAGAACAAGGCTCCAAAAGGAGAAAAAGCTAGGGTTCAAGAGTTCTTGAAGTTTCCATCAATTTTCACCAAGAACCTTTGTTCTTTCCAGGTATGTAAGTTTATCACGGTGTTGGACTAGTTCATCCTCACATCCTACATATCAATTCAGGTTGAAATTGTCACATCAAAAGGATCCATTCGTAGTTCTTGATATTGAATTCGATTCTTTAACAGTTGAGGTTTTGATTCTTTGTTTTGTGAATCTTAGTGTTGTCCAGGCTTAGTATCACATGAACCCTTTGTAAACGGTGATTGAGCATAACTGATATTGATTATTTTTGGAGTAGTATCGGACACCGAATTGGGTATGAGTCTATTATAACTCAAAAGTCTCAATAAACTACGTTGCCAGTGTAGGATAAGATACAACTGATTCTTTGTGTGACTCCTCAATACCTCTGAGAAGGCCTATTAGATGGACCCATAGTTACAATATCATCCTATACCCCGACAAAGTATAGGATGGCTCTTCCAACGTGGTTGAAATATTGTATCATTGCTAGGCTCATAGTAATGGTTGTCGGTTAGAGAAACTCCCCACAAAGTAAAGTATATTATTTTTATTGCATATCTCATGGTAAAGCTTGAATGGTTTTCACTTCATGTTCATATATTGATTCAATTGAGTTGCTTTCAGTCATTCAGTTCAGTTATTTGTTTATTCAGACATATTACATACTCGTACATTCAATGTATTAATGTCATTCGACCTGTATCTTATTGTGATGCAGATACAGGTGTTCGGGATCATCAACAAGATTTTCGTTAAGATCACTTTGCACTTCAGATAGCTTGGGTGAGCCTCCTTGGATTTCAGGGGACTTCACATTTATGTTCTCAGTTGTCTTGAGGTGTCGTAGGTCTTGTCCCGACATCCATCTTGAGTAATAGAGGCTTCGTAGATAGTTAGAGTTGATGAATCTCTCAGTATGTTCCTTTCTGTTTTGAGATCTTGAAAACTATTACTTATACTTTATTAAGTATTTTTAGAAATTTAATTGAGTTGATATTAATTATGCATTATTAAAATTCCTTATTTGCTTGAGTAAGTCTTCTGCTAAGTAGCTAGCCAGGCCAAGGGTTCGCTTGGGGACCAATAATGATTCTCAAGTGCCAACCACGGCCAGAGTGTAGGCTCGGGGCATGACAAGTAATACATTATCTTTTATTTATTTTTCTCACTTTCTAGGGAGAGAATAGACTGGATTGTTCTAAAAACTCTTCTAAGACAATCATAGCATAGGATAAATGGAGGGAAGATATTACAGCACAAAGGAGGTAAAAACTCAACGATTTTTGGTATGCATTCATCACGACTCGCTCACACGGAGCCAAAATCTTAGGGTCAAGTTCATCCGCAGTTTCTTAGCACACGGGTAGGTTAGGCCTTCTTAACTCCGTAGTTTAGACTTGTTTTCATTGCTTGATATTTTGTAGATTGACGGGAGAGTGCATGCGGGCATGGAGTTCGGGTGGTTAAAGTCTGTTGTTTATTGTTATTAAGGCGGGATAATATAATGATTAAGAGGTGGTTCACTAGTTCTTAATTGCACACTTTGAGTTCCTTGTTGGAGTGGTTTGGTTCTAGTTGTAAGGTTAAGTGTTATGAAAATTTTAAATTATAGCTAATTTTTTGGGGTATGGGGTAATTGAGGAAAAGCAGAATATTAATTCATGAGATTAGGGGTAATTCTTGAAAATAAATGTGTACTCAAAATAGAATCTAGTGCTGGGTTATTGATATATGTAGGTGATGGTTTGTTTATCTTCTAAAGTATGTAATGTATGCATGTTAACTGCTTGTATTATTATTTGTGTGATGCCTATGGGAGAAACTCGAAGGCTAGTGTGAAATGAATACATGTAATAATCACATGCAATGAAAATGCTACATTCTTGTGGTTTCAAGTTGGCTGTTCATGGTTATGATCGTGCATGCTACTTATATAATTGATGGTTGGCTCAGGTACCACATCGGTATAGAAAACTAACGTTGACTCAGATACTACGTCTGGTATGAATTATTAATGATTGATTCGGGGTACCGCACTAGTACACTAATAGCTTATGTATGGGTTTCATGAAAGAACTGAACTTTCATGTTTGTTACGTAAATGGACCAAGTTTCTTATTTATGTTATGTTATGTTTATCACCAATTGGACTTTGAGATTTTAATACATGGGTGGTTCTTATATAGATCGGAAATGCATGTTGAACACCATAGGTTGTGCCTTAGAGGATCCTTGGATGGTTCGGGTTACTTGAAAAATGAGAGGACCATGTGTATGTATTCTGCGATAATATGGAACATGTTTCGTGTAGTAGTTAGATCAGATTGGTGACTGGAGTCTTGATCGGAGTTGTTTACTTACATGAACGATATATGTTTGTTGGAGTGGTCTAAAATATATTTGATAAAGGGTAGGCTTGGAAAACTTAGCGTAGAAAGAGGGTTGAATGTTTAATGGTGGAGTTGGCAGCAGACCGATGTAGGAAGTGGGACTTATATGTACTAGTTTATGAGTATTATACATGAGATGGTACAAGCAAAGGGGCAAAGATTTGGGGTGGTGTAACTTTCATATTGCATGTTTCCTTCTAAATATCTACTTTGTATTAGGTGGTGGATTCGGATAAATCGATGATGCCTATCATTAAGTGTTGTTTGTACTGATACTACTTTTGCTATGCGACTTGGCATAATCTAGTTGCAAGATTCAATGATGTTTCATAGGTGAAGATAATGACGATCTCCGACATCTTCTACTCTTCCTTCCTTGTGGTGGGAGTTATGTTCCATTTCTTTTTATAAACGCGTACTCTTAGATTCTCTTGTACCTTTTTAAACTAATTCTTTGGAGAGTTTTAGTGTGTTTCTTTGCAAATAACTTTGGGTTTTGAATCAAGTTAATAGTAATTTCATAATTACATACGATGTTAGATTATGTTTTATTTATTTTTAGCGTGTTATGATTAAGTTTGGGGTGAGGATTCTCCTATCTAGTTGTTAGAGTAGATGCCTATATGACCCAGTGAATTGGATCGTGACATTTGTTCCTTATAACTTACCTCCGCTAATTATTATTTTCCTTATAATTTATCTTATTCGAAATAATATACCAGCCCCATAACCGTTTTTTTTTTCAAAAAGAAAAACAAAAAACCAAAAGTTGGCAAAAACCTGTTTAATCAATATAACATATTTTTAAATCGTTTACTTTGAAGTAAATACACAAAGACCAGCAATTGGTTCAATTAACAATCTTCAGTCTCAAGGGGTCAAGAGTTCGTTCAATTTTGTTTTTACATTCTTTAATTTAATACAAAATTCTTTTTAAAATATGCTCGAACGATTTCTATTAAACATAATAAATGGAGTATTTATTATAAAAATTATGATTACATAATTGTACTTTTTTAAAATTCGGGTTGTACTGTGGGTATAATTACTAAGCCTAATCTTTAACTAAATTATTGTGAATAATTATTAGCAGTACAATATATGTGTGATATTCTTTTTCGACATTGGAACCAATTTTATATCATCACACTTATTATTTGTTTTACGTAATTAACATAGATTTTTAGAAAGAAAAAAAATAAATGTTTGTATTTGAAGCTGATACAAATATCTATAACTCATTTCTACTTCCAAGGCTTCAAAATTTAAGAGGTGAAGAATAATTGGCTTTGGAACAAACTTCATTTTTCATTTCAATTTTAGGATAAACTCCAAAAATCTTACTTTGTTTTATACAATAAATATATCGATTGAATTTCATGATATGAAGTGTTTTTTAAAAATATCCATTGTTGTTATACATACATTGTATTGTGTATATTCATCAAATATTTTTATTTTACCCAATAAAAAATATAAGTACTAAATAATATTTAAAAATAAAATAAAGATGAGGTTGTTAGTTTTAAAGGTATATGTAGGGCCTAGGGGTGTACATGACCGGGTTGGTTCGAGTTTTTCAATTATCAAACCAAACCATTTGTGTCGGGATTTTAAATCTATAAACCAAACCAATAAAACTCGGATTTTTCAACCTCGGGTTTTTTCGAGTTTTTTCAGGTTTTTTCGGTAAAGTATTCATACAAACATATAATTTACTTGTACTTCAAATATTTCTTTAGTCCTATCAAAATACAACTATCTAAGGTGTTTCTTAAGAAAATAACACAAAATATGATATGAGTAATGACACTAAAATATCCAACAAAAAAAATAATAATAATAATGAAATCGCATAAAACAAATATTGCAAATTAACAAGTCATAATAAAAATGATCATAATTTAAAAGTACTAAATTATGCTAAAATAAGTTTAATAAGTATTAGTTACATGACTAAATATTAAAGGAAATTGAAATTAGATTATGTATTTGAATTATCTAAACCAATGTAAAATCAAAGAACAAATATTCAATATTATTGTCATTCTTAGTGTTGAATTGATTTTCTTTTTGCATTAGTATTAATTTAATTTTGATTTAAGCTTTATTATAATTATCAACATCTGCGGACTATAATCTTTATTAGACCATTCAGAATTCTAAGTTTCAAACTTGAAATAATATATTAAAAGATAAAAACTATGAAAAAGTATAAGAAATATTTAAAAATTATATCAAAGTAAATATTTTTATGTATAAAATAAAATTTTAAAATTACATATATAATGTCGGGTTGGTGTTTTTTAGTTAAAACCAAACCAACCCAAATATAGTCGATTTTTTTTTCAGTCTCGGGTTGGTTTTTTTTAGTTAAAATCAAACCAACCCAAATATAGTTGGGTTTTATTTTTCAATACCAAACCAAGTCAAACCAACCACTAGTCGGATTTTTTTTCTCGGTTTGCGGTTTGGTTCGGTTTTCAGTTCGGTTTTGTACACCCCTATGTAGGGGTGTTCACGGTTTGGATAAAAATTGATTCAAACCAAAAAATCAAACCAAATCGATTAAATAAACCATTTTTTTTTGGGCTTGGTTTGGTTTGGTTTTAGATTTCAAAAATCAGATAGTATTTGTTTTGGGTTTGGTTTTGTTCGAGAAAATTGAAGAAATAACTGAACTGAACCGACAAATTATATACATATATTTTATCATTATACATACATAATATATTATTTATATAAACAATTTTGAAGATCTTATATACGTTTTCATCAAAAATTATTTTTAATCTATTTATGAAAGCAAAAATGTCCAAAACGAGAATATTTATCTTACTAGTTTCATGTATATGAATGTCTATGACAATTCTGGGTGGGATTAGAATTGTCATTGTCTCTTCCTTCTAGGCCAAAATGGTGAATTTTGAAGCTTTACTCACAGTAAATTTAGTGATCAAAAGTTCTATAATGTTAGTCATTCTAACTATTTTTCGTTTTGAATAGATTGTTGTCATGATTTTTTTCTCATTTTGAATGAATCATTTCTCTTATTTTTGTGTATCTTTAATAACCGAACAAAACCGAAATGGAACCGATAACAGCCAAACCAATAAATGTATATTATATTTGGTTTAGTTTGGTTTTGAGAATTTAAAAATCGGTTATATTGATTTGCTTTTGATTTTGACCAATAACCGATTCAAACCGTGTACACTCCTAGGTATATGTGAGTCAAAAAAGGTGAGTGGAAGAGTATTTTTAGCAAAATAGGTGGATAAAGGGTATTTTTAGACCTATTCCTATTGTTGAGGGGTATTTTAAGGTTCTCAATAATTCGACAACAAAACTAATGATTCTCGCCAAGTTCAGAGCGTTTTAAACACTTTTCTCATCCGATATATTGGTGCAAAAGTCAATTACAACATATTAAACTCATCCGATTCTTTTAGATAACATTGTTAGTATATTCCATATATGGGAGAAGGAAGGACAAAGTAAGAAGTTGATGCCACTATTTATGAAATTTGGACAATCTATTCACGTACTTGGAAAGATTAAAGTGGTCAATTACTTGTAATCTCTCGGTCTCTTTTTACTAGTTAAATTTTGACTTGACATACTTATTAGAAAAATAATGATTAGTATAGTAACTTTACAATTTTCCCCTTATTAATTGATAGGGTCCCAAAACATATTTATTCACTACATTTTTCAAAGACAATAACTCAATGTTAATAAATTGAGGATATACTGGGGAAAAAAATTCCTTTCTTGATTTGTCAAAAATAACAAGTAAAAGGAGAAATCAAATTTAGAAAATATTTGACAAAGTAAATAAGTACAGAGAGAGTATTAATTTGGCATAATGTACTTTAACATGTACATGGCTAGCTCAACTTTTACGACGAGTCTATAAAATTGAACTTGGACTAATAGCTACACGTGGATTGGATCGATCAAGATAATAAAATATGTAAATAAATAAATAAGTGAATAAGAAATAAGCTAAGACAAGTTGAAAAAAATTTAATTAGATTAGGCAAATGTAGTCTATGTTGGCCTAATTCCAATTTAGAAGAATGTATTTTTTTTTTTGTGAAGTATAGGCGTTTAGAGAGTCCATTTGTTTGGTGCAAGGAATATGTAGTTAGGGAGGGATACAACTTTTTGTTTTTCTTGATTCTATGAGCTCAGATATTTAATGGAACACTCTAACATCAAGATAATTTGTTGTGGTTAAAGATTTGGTACTATCATTATAAAATACTTTATCTTGGCTTGGATTATCCTTCTATGATACTATCACCTGAGGCGGATCCATATTTATATGTGCGGGTGCAGGTGCACATGTTAACTTTGAAAAAAAATTATATGTATATCTATCTTGAGAAACTTGCACAAATTAAGATATATTTTCTCTGTCCCTAATTACTTGTTCACTTTTGAATTGATACACATTAAGAAAACAATAATTGACATAGTGACTTTACCATTTTACCCCTATTAATTATGAAGTGGGTGAATTAAAAATTTAGGTTTTTCAAAAAGTTTTACCTTTTTCAAAGTAATTAATTGAGGGTACAATAGGTAAAAAAAATTGTCCTTTCTTGATTTGTCAAAATTGACAAGTAATTAGGGACAACTAAAAAAGGAAAAATGGACAAGTAATTAGAGACAACTAAAAAAGGAAAAATGAACAAGTAATTTGGGATAGGAGGGAGTAATTAACATTGCACCCATGATGAGTATAGAAGTGCTCATGTGCTGCTAGTAATGCCGGCAAAATGAGCCCATATTTTGGTAACCCGCTCATAATTTAATGGGTTGGATGAGTGATTTTTTACATGGGTATAATATGGGTTGATACCCATATTCAACCCATAAAAATATGGGTAAAATATGAATTAGTCAAATGAGTTAGGCTTCTAACTTTTATTCACTCAAAATTCATGATATCACTAAAAATAGTGTAACTTCTCTTCCTTTTTATGTTATTCTATAGAACTAATTATTCTTCTCTATAATTGAAAAGGTGAAGTTTTTGATATGTACATTTCTTTTGTTAATTATAATTATATATTTTTTTATTTGTTTAATTTTATATTGGATAATAAATAATAGTGTAAAATAAGCAAATATATATTGACATTGCTTAAAGTGCATCAAGTATGTTTTAGTCATAAAATGCAAATATTCATTTACTTTGAAATTAAAAATATTTTCATCTTGTTATTACATAAATTTATTTTATATTGAAAGTTATAGGACCTTTTTTTTAATTTTATGATACAATAAAACTAAATGAAGCATTTTCAATATTTTTCATCTAAAAAAAGACAAATATTTTCTCCATATTGAATTCTTAAGTAAAGTACTATTTATTCATGAAAATATGGGTAAACTAGTATTTTATCCAACCCATTTATTACCCAATCAATTTTTACCCATATCAAATATGGGCGGGAAGAATGATTATCCATTTTATGTTGACCCATTTTGAACCCGCCCAAATTTGACCCAACCCGCTCATTACAACCACTAGCTGCTAGTATAAGCTAGAGAAACCAGTCGTGAAACTAAGATTCAAATCCAACTTAGAGCCTTATTTTTTTTGTTTTTGATACAACCGAATTCTTTAAATTTTGAATTCGCCGCTCTTTCAGATATTGTCTATCACTTACATGACTCTTGACCTTGAGGTACGAACATCATCATTCAAATATTATTTTTTCAACTATTCAACTTCAAATATATTTTTCTAAACGTCTTAGCAAATATATGTAAAAAAAAAAAAAAAAAAAGGGGGCAAACAATAGTTAATTGTCGATAATAAGTCTAATTTGGTAACTTGAAAATATAAGTAAACAATCTCTTCGGTCAAGCTAAATCTAATTCTTTTTTATGATATACATAATAATTTAGTTAATAGCTCAGATGGTCACTCAACTAATAGTTTATTTCACATAAAGTCACTTAACTTTTTTTTTTAACCTCAAAGTCACTCAACTTATAGTTTCTCTCACAGAAAGTCATCAACTAATAGTTTCTTTCGCAAAAGTCACTCAACTCTCTTTTATAACCTCAAAGTTACTCAACTAAGAATATTATGCCTACAAAGTCACTCAACTACTGATATTTCATTTAGAAAGTTACCCAACTAATTTAAATTTTTTTTATTACATTTTGTTGAAATACAATTTCGTTTTCAATTAATTTTCAAAAAAAAATAAGATGTTTATTTTAATATTTCATTAATTTTTTGTTTTAAACTAATTTCTTTAAAAAAAAATAAGATGCTCATTTTAATCATTTTATTGAAACATAATTTTTTTAAACTAATTTCTTAACAAATACTAAGATACTTATTTTAATTGTTTTGTTAAATTTTGTTGGAATACTAATTTTATTTTAAATTAAAATTTCTTAAAAAATGTTGTGCTGCCAGCAATAGTAATGGTCTGCCAATGCAAAGCATCATTACCGATTTATTTATTTTTAAAACGCTACAGCCTAAACTTATTGTTTTTGTATTAATAGTTATTATATTATCTATCTATCTATCTATCTATCTCTATATCTATATCTTTATCTCTATCTATCTATCTATATTTATTCTATACTACCTTAAAAGCATGAACTCCCAAACTTAAATGTTAAATTACTATAATACCTCCAATTAATCTATATTTATATATATATATACTAGATATAGGACCCCGTGCCAGCACGGGGCCCAATATATATATATATATAATATTATTATTTTTTTAATTTATATCATATTATGGAATTTGAGAAGTTATTGAAAATTTTACATGATTTTTAAAATATTTTAAATTGTTAGCTATTGTGATTTGTAGTACTTTTTTTTAACATAATTTTGAAAA
>NW_006238961.1:1571823-1594919 GCF_000226075.1 Solanum tuberosum | reverse complement strand
TAGTTTCACCTACTAGTTTTCTGAGTCGTTACTAAAAGCATGAACTCCCAAACTTGAATTTGAATTACAATAATACCCCCAATTAAAAATACTCAATTTATTTTATTTATTAATTTAATTAATTGTATTATATTGAAAGTAGATACCTTTTCAAATTAAAGGATTGTAACTTTTTCAATGAGTTTGACTTTTTCAAAGAGTTGTGATTCTTTTGATGGATTGTGAGTTTTTCAATGAGTTGTGACGTTTTCGAAGGGTTGTGATTTTTTCGAAGGGTTGTAACTATTCTAAAGGGTTGTGCCTTTTCTGATTAGTTGTGCCTTTTTCAAAGGGTTGTGACTTTTTCGATAAGAAATGACTTTTTTGAAAGGTTGTGACTTTTCGGATAAGGCACAATTAACACCTATTCATACTACTATTTGGTAGTTATAAATAGAGGGGTTTCCTCACAGTTTTAAACTACAATTTCTTTAAGTTCTCTACTCTTCTTCTTCTTAAAATATCTCAAGTGTTATTTACAAAAATTGATCAAGTTCAAAATTCAACGAAATTCAAGGTACCTCATAAGAAAGAGTTGGTGAAAAAATTGTAGCAACTCATTCATCAATTCACACTCGTATTTTTTCTTACTATTTTCATGAGTTAACAGTGACGAAAAGTTGTGGGAGAGATACTAATACTAAACAGATATGAAAAAAGGCATATGATTTGGGTAAGATATTTCTTCTTTGTTTTTTTATTTTTTATTCTTTTCCCCCAAACGAAGGAGTTTCTTCCTAATTTTGCTAAAACAATGGGTATCAACGTAGTCCATTGAATTTTTAGTTTTGATGTTAAATTCACTATTTGAAAAATGGATTTTCACTTTTACTTATAATATGATAACATAGCCATGATAATAATTATTTTTTAATAGATATGTATGTAAAAATTAACGGAGAAAGTAAAGTGTTGGTGGCAAGAGATTTAAATCAAATGGAACACTATAGTGAATATTGCATGAACATATATTTTCGTCTTCCTTCTTCAGTGGCTATGTATTGTTCCATATAATTTTTCTTTATATCACAAGATACACTCCTTACTAGCTATATAAAAATAATAAGAAAATAGTGATTGGTCATAAAATGATCTTAAATCAAATTAATGATTCTATAAATAATACTTTAAATTTTTTATTGAAAAATTTAAATATTTTATATCATGATACAACTTCTATAAGATATATACTAGATACTTTCATTAGACAATAACTATATGATATGTATGCGCCAGAAAAAAGGAGAAGACTACAATTCGACAAAGATAAGGTAGAAACTTAATGAAATGAAATATTTTTCACCGTAGGTGATGTTATTCATATATTAAAATTAAATTATTCTACCGAAGTATATATAACCATCATTCATTATAACAACCAAGTACACTTTTTGGTAATATTACCTCTCTATGATAGTCTTACTCAAATATTAATTGAGTACTAATATTTTGTAAAAGATATGTTACATATAAATATAAAATATTGAAATAATTATGGTAATCCTTATTAGTGTCATGCACATACTAAATTTCAAGTATGAATATTTAAGACAAAATTTGTACTTAAATGGTGTACATCATTTATGTTCATAACCTAAGAGGAAAGGCTATTTGTGACATTTTTTTATGGATATTTTTTTCTATTTTGTTGGTTAGATTTGTTTACAAAATTGAGTGAAGTAAGAAATAATATTATTAAAGAAATGTCACTTTCTCCCATATTTAAACTTTGAATGTATTTTGAAATGTTTTAATGATATCTGGTCATTTTGATCTCAAAATATAAGTAACTTTATGACAATATATATTAATAATTTAAAAACACTTGTCCTATGTTCGTTCAATTATAATTATTTACTGAAAAGCTTTAATTTAGTAATATTAATTATATTTTACATCATATACTATATATGTGATACACACATGCAACGCACATGCCGTGAAACTAGTATTTTAAAAGCTTAAACTAAATATTGTATTTCCACAAAAAAAAATTAAAAAATGAATATTTTCTTATTTTTTTTAAATTTAATTCAAAACTAATAGTATTTCAACAAAATTTAGTAAAATATTAAATGAGCATTTCATTATTTTATTTTTAAAATAGTTTAAAACAAAAATTGTATTTTCAACTAATTTAATGAATAAATATTTAAATTGGTTGGGTGACTTTTTAAATGGAATATCAATAGTTAAGTGATTTTGTGGATAAAATATTCATAGTTAAGTGACTTTGATGTTATAATTATAAAAGAAAGTTAAGTGACTTTCGATTAAAAGAACTATTAGTTGAGAGACTTTCTGCGAGAATAATCCTAAATTGAATAACTTTGAGGTTATAAAAGAAAGTTAAGTCGAAAAGAATTATTAGTTGAGTAACATCAAAGACGTTAACTCCATAATAACTCGAGCTAAACAAGACAGTCCTAATTAGGGAAAACGGTTGTATATAACAGAGCTTAAAAGTCGTACAAAATTAGTAAACTTATTTTGTTCATTTATAAGACTAATTAATCTTTTTCTCTCTGTTTTGTATTTCATTAGATTTTGAGCAATGCACTCAACAACTTTGGGGGCCTAAAGTCAAACTTCATAGGGATGCCTCATTTTAGTTGATATACATAAGTTGAATAATTATAACATACTCAGTATAATCCTGTAAATAAGGTTTGAAGAGATAGAATATATGCTGAAATTATGAATTAAGAATGTAAACAATGCAAATTATCATATATAAAATAATAATATAAGGTTAGAATAATAAAACTTGGCTCAAAAATTTATATAATGATATCGAAATAGTTTTGCACTGAATTTGATAAGTTGATATAATGATATTAATATAGTATTGTTTAGTTTTAATGCTTGAAATTTGAAAACATCAAAAAACAAATTTGATCTTCTTATGAACACCCAACAATAGATTTTACATATAATGTAGAAGATTTGACCGTTTGAAAGACTTTAGAATATTCAATAATGAGAGAATCAAAATAGTAAAAGAAGAATAAAAGTAAATATAAAAACAATAATTCTGGTTCATGATAATCATCAGAATATAAATAAGGTGACAATATAGATAACAACATAAAAAAGATGTCACAATTAACTAAACACTAATACATTTCTCAATGATCCCTATATTATATGAGGTAAAATATTATTATATTTTTTAACCAAAAAAATATTTTCAAATTCATCAAGAAATTTATATATATATATCACTAAATTAATATAGGTGGACCATGAAATATTATTATTTTATAGAGATATTATTTAATCAATAAATTAATATTTATTAATTTTAAGAGTGTTTCGACACTGCAAAATTCGTTTGGGGATGAAATCTCAGAGAATTTAAATGAATCCACTTGTGAAAACGTCATTCATGAACTTGAGATCATGATTAATGATCTCAGTTACAGCAATAAAATGGACGTTAATAACCTGTTGGATGGATGAAAATGATACATGTTCATAGATCCATAGCTTAGAAGAAATTGTGGATACCATTTTACAAGAAAAAAAAAAATTGATGATAAAGTAGAAGGTATACATTTGGAACAAGTTACGGTCAGGAAACACTTATTACATTTAGAAACCTTCACAATTTTATGGTGCAGCTCAAAAAAACAATACCGAAACTTTTGGATGCAAAAAGAAAAGTCAGAGATGAGCTTCAACAAGATTTAAATATTAACAAAAAATAGAACACAATAGAATCATGTTTCACTAAATTCTCTTATATATATTTGTACTTTTAATGAATTATTAATTTATAATATTAATGGGACCATATTTTTATATAAGGGTCTTCAGAGAATATATTATCTTATCATCTTACAAAAGGAGTGATTTTTTTCATTTGCCCAAGTCGGGACCGGAGAAAACTATTATCTTAGAGAGGTTATTAATTAATCGAGTATTAATTTAGTGAGGTTTTACTATATATATACTAGTTTTTTGGCACGTGCGTTGCACGTGATTACCAATTTCAAAAATATATGTTATAGTAAATAGTATTGCTTATTTAAGCATAGATTTGAACAATAAGCTTAGCAAAAAATAATATTACAGATTCTTTTGTGAATGTTCAATGTGGATCGTTATATATATCTCACACAAACCTATGAAGATGGTCAGTGAAAAAATTTATTAGTTAAATGCAATAATGTATATATTTATTTCAAATTGATAAGGTTCAATCATGTAATTAGTCTTATGTCACTAATATTACCTTATAGACAATATTTGCTTTGTATTTTTCTTGTCATCTGACCAAATGTGTTTTGCATATGTATTCCACGTTAAATTGTTTAGATGTCATATGAACATGTGAAGAGAACAACTACATTTTATATTTTCACATTTGTTGTGAGGTTGTTTTAAAAAAAAAAAAAAAAAACTCGAAACATTTTAAAATAATATATTTTGAAGTTAGAAGATCTTGATAATACATTTGTGATATATAATACTTTAATTTAAATACAAATACCTACCCAAATATAAATATACATTTGCATTAATTAATGAAAATATTTTTCTCATAAAATTAACTGTTAAATAAATGATAAAAATTAAACTAATACAAACTTCAACTGGCGTTATTACAAGTCATATGGACTTTTCTCGTCTAAAATAATGAAATATTAAGAAATAGTAAATAAGTAAAAATAAAAGGGCAATGTTTATATAGTAATAACTATTTTGAAAAAAAACTTCCCGAGAGTCTAAATCACATAAGTAACATTGATAAATAAAGTCATTATTTTTTCTTGAGCATCAAAAATAAATTGTGACAATTTTCTAAATTTTGGAAAAGATATTCAGAAGCATATATGTACATCACAAGAGAGACTTTTCTCGTCTAAAATAATGAAATATTAAGAAATAGTAAATAAGTAAAAATAAAAGGGCAATGTTTATATAGTAATAACTATTTTGAAAAAAACTTCCCGAGAGTCTAAATCACATAAGTAACATTGATAAATAAAGTCATTATTTTTTCTTGAGCATCAAAAATAAATTGTGACAATTTTCTAAATTTTGGAAAAGATATTCAGAAGCATATATGTACATCACAAGAGAAATTGTTAACAAAAACTAATGAATTTAGACTACATCATATTAACTTTATATATTGGAACATTACATACTAATGTATATATTAAGCAAAAAAAATAATTATTACATCATCAATATTATTTCGCCTCAAGTACTCGAGGTTATGGAATATACCCTTTTAGGATAGAACGACTTACTTCATCAAAATAGTGGTACCTGATATTCCGCTAAACTTCAAACTCACTCAACGACAATAAATCACACAAAAAATTTAAAATGCATGCAAGAAGAAAAATAGTAGAAGATTAAAAAAATTGTGGTTGAAAAATGAGAGGAAACCCCTCTATTTATAGTCAACAAAGGATAGTATGAACAAATATTTTTTTGTGTCTTATCTGAAAAGTCATGACCTTTTCGAGAAGTCACAACCCTTTGGAAAAGTCACAACTTATTGAAAAAGTCACAACTCTTTGGAAAAGTCACAACTCATCAAAAATCACAACCCTTCGAAAAAAGTCACAACTCATCGAAAAAGTCACAACCTAAGTTAGGAATATTATAGTAATTTACCATTCAAGTTATGAGTTCATGCTTTTAAGGTTATATATATATATATATATATATGAAAAAGTTTAAACTCCAAGCGATTGCTTTAGTGACCTTATGGTTGAGATGACCCAGCATATGACCATAAGTGTGATATGTATAACTTTGGAATCGAAAAAAAGTATCCAGAAAATCGGAATGATATTAATACAAAACGAAACAGACATCTCATTGGAATTAAGAAATACTTGATACATTTTGGTGTTCTGGTTGATTCCTTTTAACTACGTCTTCTCACTTAAAATATATGGGTATCAAAGAACAACACATCATATCCATTCTATAGATTAGGGGATCACAACACACTGTTTGATAGAATTTATTAGTAAAAATAATGCATGCACTATATTGTATATTAAAGTGTGTATTATTAATATCATAAATTTCTGTGTATTATTAATACCATGAATTTCTAGGTATCAATAATACAAGGGGTTTTAATACATGCATTAGCATGGTTTTAGACCCATTACCCCTCAAAATCTTTTTTACATCTTTTCCACAATAATTGTTTAAGGTATTTTTGTAAGTAATGAATGTTATTTTTACTATGCCAATGACCAAACAAACCATGCATAAGAAATAGTCTATGTATAACTAATTCCAACATTAATAATACAAGCATTATTAATGCAAGCATTACTAATACACTCTATTTAACATTATTCTTATACACCCTATCAAACAACCCCATCAACACAAATGGGTGGCTGTAAAGCTTGTGCATTTACAGTATAGCTGTTTGTCTATAACTTGAGCTACATTTACCTTTTCTTCCTACCAATAACCCAGGCTAGTCTACCCCAGGAAACAAAAACTATAACGCAGCCAGGCCTAGAAAGAGGCAACAGAAATCCCACTGTGTTTTACACAAAAGGAAGGAATATTGACAATCTTGTCATCAACCAAACTAGGAATTGTAGATGTATTCCATCTTCATTCATCATCATCTGCAGCAACATTTTCTCCATCTTCTCCATCACTTCCCTGCCTCTGCAATGGCTCATCCTCATCTGATTCTGACAGTGCCTGCCTTCGCCGACTTGCATTTGATGAAGGTGCAACCTTCAGCAATCCAAAAAAAAAGAGAATCAGTAAACCAAAACATTCTATGCATGACTTGATCTTTCTTTGAACTCAGAAGAGTTGAATGTAATATAAACAGAAGAGCACCGTTCATATGGGAAGATGAAAAATTAAAAGGTTCCTCTATTTTTCAGGAAACCTAATGTGAGCCAAACATAATGTTTTGGTTGGTTGGAAAGAGAAGAGGTAGGCAAGTGAAAGAGGAGTCACAAGGGTTAATTTTCTTGTTTTTATTGACAGATCAGAATTTCCAAGTACTCAAGTTTAGATAGGAACGAGGAAGTAAATGCCCTTTACATCCCTTCCAGTTCTACCAAACCACTTAAAGGAAAAAGACATTTGCCCAATAAGATGACCAAGCATGCTCCAAATTACCCTCTCCATCCCTTGTACCAAACGTGTAACAGTGGAAGGAGAAAACATATATACACCAAGAGAAGAGAGAGAGATTACAGTGTCATCCTCGGCATCGGAATCTTCAAGCCCAGCTGCTGCAAGTAGATCCTGTGGATTATTCTCTGCTTGATCATCATGATCATTTGTTTGATCATAAGATTCTTCATAATTTCTGTTACGGTCAACATCATCCACTTCTTCCTGATCATCCATCTCAGCTTCTGCTTCCTCAGATTCGTAATGAGATTTCTTGTCCCTCTTTCTCCGCTTCCCACCTTTCTTCCTCCTCCTCTCACCATGCCCGCCCTCGTCATCTTCATTCTGGGGCCTGTCTTTCCGCTTAGAGGCAGGAGTACTGCTTTTCCATTGTTCCTAGAGGCAAAATATGTAAGTATTAAACTTAGTGCAACTGAACTTCCTATTCTTGAAGAACTGAAGAGAGATGAAGATAAATGATATGTAAACCAACTAAAGTACAATTTTCACATTGCAGTTTAGAGATCAACAACTGTTTCCTAAAACAGATTATATTCTCTTATGCAACTTAATGGCATATATATACTCAATGAAGCACAACCTTCGACGGCTCTGTAAACCTTGACAAGTTTACACCTTCCACATAACTGCTATAGCTTCTATTTTAGTATTTTTTATCATACTTCAGACATTATGCCATCAACTAAACAAGAAAATAAACCTGTCAATCCTTAGTTAATAAAAATAGTGTAAATGCCATTTTTTAAATAATCTTAAACCAACTGACTTCTTTTATTCAAAAGTACTCAGGTGAAAAATTCTAAAAAAAATTCTATATCCCAAAGTGAAAAGTTCAAGGACTAGAACCTGAAATGGTATCCATGTGGAGAAAGTGAGGCTACTAATGTGAAGATAGTGTAAATTTTTCTTCTTTTGGAGCTCAGAAATTTATTACAATAACTTCTCCGAGTATAAAGATGATGTGACCTCGCAACAATTGTTATAGCAGTGACTATGAGAAAATATACCTTAATACGCTCTAAATGCTGCTCTTGCTGCATCACTTGCTTGAGTTCATCCTCTTGTTTTCGTCTCTCTAGCTGTTTCCACAAGGCATGTGAGTAAAAAAGCATGCAGCAAAAGCTATAATCATAAGATGCAGTGCTATAAAGAACTAACTTGATATTTTCTCTGTTCCTCGGCTTTTCTACGATTTTCTTCAGCCAATGTGACCTGACGAGCAAGTTCTATTCTCTGCTTATTCTGTTGATCTTCCCGCTCAGCTGCCTCACAATGAACTTTTGCAGCCTCAAGCAAGTGCTTGCAGTATCCAACATGAGTTTCGATTTTTTTCTCATCAAATCCATGAACATGAAGATTTGAAGCTGCAGACAATAGACTGAATAAGCGAACTGCATTCTTCAGCTCTGCAACTGTTGCCCTCACCTACACCGTCAAAAAAAAAAGATACAAACATAAGAACTGGAGATGCCCCTTTTTCTTTGTTTGTGATCTAATTATAGAATGTATGGTAAAATATAGCACTCAAACTCTCAAACTACCTGTAAAGTAAGTAAGCAAATACTCCCTCTGTTGTTTGTCTGGTTTTTTACTTGGCACAGACAAGAGTTCAAGAAAGTATTGAAAAATTGTTGAATCTTGTGGTCTTATACTAAAGGTAGGTAAAATGTACCTAAATGTCCTTTACTCTTGTGGTCTTAAACAAGCCACGCGAAAAGTTGCAATTAAAGAGTTGTCAAAAAGGGAAAGAGGCATATTTTGAAACAGACTAAAAAGGAAAGTCAAACAAACAAATTGAAAGGGAGGTAGTAATACATTTAGCCAAAGTATCAATATATGAGAACCTAGGTGGTGCTAAGCCAATCTTGGCATAGATCAACTATATTTCCTAAGATCAACCAGTTGGACATAATAGACCGTGCAGCAATCACATTACTCCAACCAGGCACAGGTAACCTGACTTGAAAAGGTCCCCCTTCTTGGTTCTCCAACTAAAACTTAAACAGCTTTGGGTTTAGTTAAGATTCAGCTGTCACAAATATTATTCTGACTCTTCTTCCTCGTATTCAGCAAGGCTCTATTCTTCTTTCAGATCTGGGTATGTAGTATGTACATATCTTTTTAGTAACTGCTTCATTGAACCTAGTAGTGCTACTCCCCCTGCATCTCTCTCTTTCAGCTCCACAGACTACAACAACAACATACCCAGTATAATCCCACAAGTGGGGTCTTGGGAGGGTAGGATGTACATAGATGTTAACCCTACTTTGTGGGGTGTGGGGTAGAGCGGTTGTATAGGGTGTGGGGTTGAGCGGTTGTTTCCAGTAGACCTTGGCTTGAAAGAAGTGTAATCACAACAATAGATTGTAAGGAATAAAGATGGCAAAGATCAGGATGAACAAAGCAACACATAGTAGTAAAAATTAAGCCTAAGGTATACGCGAATACAAACTAGTACAGCTAAATAATGAAAAGATGAGAAGAGAGGACTACGCCCCCCCCCCCCAAAGTACAACACCACTCACCTACTCTAATCCTCAACCTCCATACCTTCCTATCTTGGGTCATCTCCTCAGTAAGCTGAAGATGAGTCATGTCTTGTCTAATTATCCACACCCCCCGCATTCTTCTTCGGTCTACCTCTCCTCAAGCCTATTATAGAACAACCTCTTACACCTCCTTACTGGTGCACCTCCTATTCACATGCCCAAACCAGCTCAGCCTTGCTTCCCTCATCCTGTCCACCACAAGGCTTCAGCTTCAAAGACTATGCTGGTTCAATATAGATATGTGGCACAAATATGTCATTAAAGGCCTATTGAATAGGTATCATATGCACACATGATGGACTTGCATCTTATCTAGAAAATCATGAATTCATCACAGCGTATCACACATATTAAGAACATGAACAAGGAAGAACAGTTAAAAGGAACTAAATCATTATCAGAAAATCATGAAATCATCACAACATATGATATATATTTTAAAATGTCCACGAGGAAGAGCAGTTAACGGGACTAAAATAAAGAAACCCATTCATTTTAGTTTGACAAAGGGGAGGATGAAAGAGGAAGGAGAGGAAGAAAGGAGAAGATCATTGCAGTGAACCTCATCAACAGTCCGCTTGGTCTTTTGTAACGTTGAGGCTGAAAATTTCTGTAGTGCTACACCAGTGTCAAATCTCAACGTATAATTTGAAGGTGCTAAGTGGATGGCTCTTAATAAAGTCTTTTTACAATCTTGCCACTGCTCAGCTTCATAATGTGTTCTTGCTAAATAAAGAAGCACCTGACTGTCCGTATTATAATAAAATTTCCGCAGGCAATTTTGATACTGCAAGAACAAGGCATCAACATATTCAGTGCTGTGGAAATATCAACCCTGAGAAATAGCTAAAAATTGAAGAGATCACAAGAACATACCATTTTCACAGCCAATGCAAAGTTGCCTTGAGCAAAGTGAACATGTGCAAGATTAATCCACACATCAGGCATCTGGACGAAAACATTTCCACTGGCAGCTTCTTGAACCTACAAGGATTAAGGTCCAGCAGATACTTCATAAACTTGGGAACTTTTGCCTCAACCATGTAGAAGTAGAAAAAGTTAACAGACCTGCGTGAAAAGATCCTTTGAAATATCAAATTGACCTTTTTCTGCCAAAACAACACCGGCACCATTTGCAGCATAGAGATTTGCATTATGCTGGAAGAGAACCTGATGGAATGAACAGTATTTTACACATCAGACAACTGAAAATGTTCAACCAAGAGTCTTATCAAAATGCAAACAGAAAAATCCCAAAAAGGAAGTTTGAAGCTTAAACAAAATGAAGTCCATTTCAAAAGACTGTATGGCATACAAAACAAACTTATGACACGTTAAATAATTTCTTTTGACGTATACAATTATCTCACTAAGAACACCTAGACACATACGCTAAAAAAAGAAATCCAATATACACAGAAATTTAAGTTACTCCATTATCCTACTTAGCACATTTACAGTAATTTTTGATGGTCTTCCTGTAAAGATACACAAAACTCCATAACCTTATCTCCAAAAATTCAAAAATTAATAAAATAAGCAAATAACTGACGAAGTCAATTCACACAGTTGATGCACTTTTAAAGACTACATTGGACAAGCAACTTGTGAGAAATCAACGGACAGAAAATTATTGTTGAGATGTGTTACTTAACTGTCTTACACCAAGACCTATTTATATACATACTTTACACCGTCCTATATACCTATTTTCAAATGTGGGACACTAAGCATAGTATTTTATAGACGAATTATCTAACTACCCCTCTCAAGCCGGTGCATATATGCCATTTGAACCAAGCTGTTGCAAATGTAACTAATACAAGTAAAGGTGGGCATGGTATTCTAGATACCGAATACCATATTAAAACCGAAATGTTTGATACCGCAGTTTTGGTATTATGGTACTTGGTATCCATTTTTAAAAAGTTTGGAATTAGGTACAATATTTATATAAAAATGCTGAAATACCGAATACCCTGTCGAATGTATAGTTACATATAAAGTTCATATATATTAGTATAATTCTAACAAATATATAAAATAGTATAGTATAAAACTAATTATTTAGATGTTAGAACTTTGACTACTCTATCTCGATTGAATGTCCTTTTTGGGTAATTGATTAATGAAAGGAATTACTTGTACTTTCTTTTGAATATTCTACATGTGTAAGGTGTTTATGATATAATTGAGAAGTTTCTTGAAAAGCTTAAGTCATAATTACTAAATTAAATGGTATTTTAATTGTCCTATGTCCTCCTATAAATTACTTTCTACGAGCAATCCATACTAAAAAGAGAAATAGGCCTAAGTTAAAACACCTCAACGATCTAGTGTTCATCAAATATAGTAGAACATTGGTGCGGCATTACAATGCTCGCAATACCATTGATCCAATTTTGTTGGATAATATTGATGATGAAAATTAAGGGTTAACTGGAGCACCCCAAAATCATGAAGATAAAGAAGCATACGAAGGAGAATGTCTCACTTATGGTGATGTTGCTATGGCAAGGGGTGTTGAGGAGAATATTTATGGGTTTTTTTTTTTTTTTGGGGGGGGTTTCAAGTCCCAATTCAAGTAGAGCCCCTTGTTGATGAGCCCTCTGATGATGAAGAAGATGAGGACCAAGTAGAACCCTAGTTGATGGCACTTCAAGAGTTTGAGGATCTTGTTGAAGAATAGGATTTTTCTCCATTTGTGATTTGGTTATGCATTTGCTTTATATGTTGAGACTTATGAGGATTATTGACTATCTATTTCTAGAATCTATTATTTACTTTTTAATCTAAGAATTGAAAGATTTGTTTAATATGTTACCTCTATTAAATTCTTGATTATTTATCTATGCATATTTAATATATTTTATATTTATACTAAATAGCGTTTTATTTGGAAAAAGTGTGTGATTCGCTTCACGCTTCTTGCTTCTGTGAAGTGAGCCCTCGTCTCTTTTTTCTGCTTCTCACTTCCCAAAACACGGGTAACAATAGATTACTCAAAAGTTGGTATAAGCAATACCTAAGAGATATAAGATGATCAAAAGATGTAAAGTAAGGTCGAGCTCAAACAATCTAACATCAACTAACATAAGATACCGACGAAGGCCAGATGCGTAGCAACAAAGCCCCTTTCTAAACTCAAAAATAACCAAGTAAGTAAGACACTCTTGAGAGCACGAGGACGAGAAGGAATTGCTCGAATGGTAAGCACCCCTCGCTTCCAACCCGAAGGTTGTGAGTTCGAGTCACCAAGGGAGCAAAATGGGTGGGAGCTCCTAGGGAGGGGTTAAAAAAAAAAGAGCATTGGGAAGTCATAAACGGCTAAACTAGGATAAGTATTCTATGGCATTATTACTACAAAAGTATGAATAGAAACACCAAATTGATTTTATATTTCAGCAAAAACTCTTGAGTATAGAAAACTTCAGAATGATTTTCCATTAATAAAACCCCAATACATCTGGAATATTCATCCATCATACCAACAAACTAATGAAATCCTAAAGTTGATCCAACTCTACTAGGACTCCAAATATCATAATGAACTCCTAAAGTTGGATTTCCCCTTCCCGTGTTTTTGGAGCCAAAAGCATGCAACTCGAAAGAAATTTGGATTAAAGAGAATCTAAACAAATTTTAGTCAATGTTATCAAAGGTACGCTCAAGCCCCGAAGCGAAGCTCAAAACGTGTTGAGCGTTTCGCCTCGCTTAATGTGTGCTTCAGTGTCGTCATCAAAGGTACGCTTAAGCCCTGAAGCGAAGCTCAAAACGTGTTGAGCGTTTCGCCTCGCTTAATGTGTGCTTCAGTGTCGTCATCAAGGTTCAGAGACATACTTTTCCTTGCCAATGAACCTCTTCTGAGGAGACGACACTAACCAATTAATATTTCACTTTATGGTAATTATTTTTCAATTTTTTTGTTCGTATATTTGTCATTCATGCTTATAAATTATTAGGCTTGGACGAAATATATATATTTGTATTTCTCTCCATTTGCACCTTTTTTCATTAAAGCGCATGTTTTATTTGCACTTAAAGCCCCACAAGAACTTGGAGTTTTTTTGCGCTTTTTGCTTTTGATAACACTGATTTTAGCAAATAACCACAAATTTTAAAGCTGACCAGAGGAGAGAATACTATCAGATCTGCCTGAAAAACTTGCCAAAATGACTAAGAAGTTGCTGTTTGACTAAAGCAGGCTGAAAGAATTTTTAAACAAGTTGGACAAGGTATAGAAGCTTCAACTGATTCCCCCAGTGTAGGGGAAATTCAGAAAAGTCACCGGAAAAGTATGACCAAAATCTACAGAACAATAGATGAGAGATGACTCGGAAATCTTAGACGACCCAAGGAAAAAAGATCAGTTTTGGAAGATGGTCTAGAAAGGTCTCATGCGCCTGGAGCGCATGTCGGACACGTCGCTGGAGACGGAGGCTCCACCAGCACATGATGGTGAATCTGGCGGATTGTTTATCTGGGGTTTTCTCGCTGGAGTTTCCTCAACTAGTGGACCCATTGGAGAAAGAGTGGCGTGATCTGCCTGAAAAATCACCAAAAAGAAGGCACGGTGATTGTCCCAGACTTGCTGGTTACTGCACAGCAAGAATTCCTTACCAAGACTCTGATACCATGTGAGAAATAAAGGCATGGGAAAAATATTATTGAGATACGTTACTTAACTGTCTTACACTAAACCTTTAATATATACATACATTACACAACACTAAACACGTATTTTCCAATGTGGTACACTAATCATAGAATTATATAAAGTAACCATCTAATTCACAACCAAAAAAAGAATTGGGAAAGGTCACCATGCCTCATGGACAAACAAATTTGAGAAGTCATGGGACATCCAAAGATCTCAAATAGAGAAACTTGAAAATAAAAGCTGGATAATTTGGTAATCATTTCAATGCAATATTAGTCTCATTTTGAGCCTATTGTCCATCTTCCTCTAAGGTATTACAACCTTACTTTAAGCCTATCGTCAAAACATATCAGTTAGTACGTGGCTTCAACAGATAGCAACTTACAAAGAATTGGAAAGCACACAAATTATATGGTAAATTGTCATAAATGAGTGAGGTTGGTAGAGGACCTCTACCACCAAACTGTAGGTGGAAGTTGCAGTCATGTGGGAGGGTAAGTGGGAATAGTGTTGATCCTCTTGGGTGGGGTTGTTGACGGATGGGTGGAACCTGAGATTTGAACTAGTTACTGGGAGAAGAACAATACCTTTGTATAAAGTTCCTTAGCCTTCTCCAGATGAGTTGCTTCCAATTTCGGAGCTCTTTTCTCATTCCGAATTGCTGCGAAGTAATTCCAATTTCCCTTTAAAATACAGGAAAATTTAATAATAAGCTGATGTCCCAGGTTCTACTATAAGGTTAAATAGTAAGGATAAAAGTTGTAGTGATAAGTCAATAATTTCTAGAAATCAAGGAACAAGCAAAACAATAGGGTGACAAGAAAAAACGTGTCCAAGATGGGTATTATGCAAATCACAAACTAATAACAAAAATCATGAGATGAGAAATTTAATCAGCTTCAAACAAACATATGCACCAGACAAAGAGTAGCATAAGAATCATTTCCATCAGTTGCATCCTTAGCAGCCCGAAAAGTTTCTTTTGCCTTCACCCAGTCATCATTCTTAAGTTCCAAATCACCAAGCATTAGCAGTGCATCTGGATACTTCTCATTCACCTTTAGCGCATCACTAATCTGTAAACAGACAACAACTACGCCTTAGTCCCAAAAGAGTTGGGGTCGCATCAACAATTCATGGTCAATGAAAATCTTTCGTAGAAAGGGGGTTTTTGGGTAATTGAGAGTTAATAGAAGACAGTTTGCAAATAACGATACAAGGAGAGAACAACAACCAACTCATTGCTTAGCTGCACATTATTTCGGGCTTTTGCAATGGACGCCAGCCTCAGATAAGCATCTGCATACTCTGGATACTGAAATTTAGGAAAAGAGGTTACATACGGGATTGCCAAAGATGACATAAAGCCAAAGTGCAAAGAGATGCAACAGTAAACAGAGGAAATCTTTTAATTGATTTTCGGACAGCAAAATCACCCTTCGCCTTCAGTGGTGTTATTTACAGTTAATGAGGCACCATCAACAGAGCTATACAAGGCCATCTGTATTGGGCATGAATAGAGTCCCGACTCTTTGGTTTAATTAAGTTCTAGAAAGTTAAAAGGCCCTGATTGATTCAAGTCATATATTAGCCCACTATGACTCTACTATATTTTATCAATAATCTATTACTGAAAAATCTATTGTTTCAGATAATTATATATAGTAAGATAACAGATCTATCCATGGCTATAAAGATCAGCATCTCTATATTATATAACTCATATCCAAATGTGGAGAACTGACAATTAAAGAGTGTAATCAACAGAATGTTTTCACCCCCTCCCTAAAGTTGTTTTCTGATGATGTCTCTGGGAGAAGCAAGCCACCACTCTCCTTCTTTCTTCAATCACTCCGTAGGGATTAAGACAAGAGGGATTGTCTTTCTCTTTATACTATTCTCTACCTTTGTTCCTGATTACATTGGGCAGGTAGTGGCAAAGAAAGCAGCTGAGGTAAAGAAACTTACCCCTTCCATTTAGATAGGGAGATTCTCCGGCTTATTATTATTGACTTCATGCAACCACCCTATATCTACCATCTTTTTTACAGGATTTCAGAAACAATTAGACAACAATATAACCAAAAGCATGTGACTATCATACCATTTTTATTTGGAGAGAGGTTCTCATTAAGCTTGCAAGATATAAACATCAATTAACTTTCTAAATAAATTAGTAATAGTTTTATACAAGAATTGTTAAATGATTCACTTTTTATAACGAAGATTATCAAATTTTAAAAAGGTAACTTTTTCATTTCCATCAAAATTGAAAGCAATGTTTGAATTCACCTTTTTTGGCTCAGCAAACAAAAATGATGAATCTATGAATGTATTCATATTCTTTAATTTTGGATCTTCCATTTTACATATCTTTGATAAATAACTCAATAGTCTTTTGTTTAACAATTTTATACAGCAATGGAAGATTAGAAGGGGCAGCGCGGAGCACAAAATACCCCACATTAATATAGGTCCGGGGAAGGGCCGCACCAAGGGGTGTGATGTAGGTAATCTATATTGATGCAAGCATCAATTGTTGATTCCACGGCTCGGACTTGTAACCAATAGACCGTACCGAGATAGCTTTACCATTTCCCCAAGGCACCAATTGTAATACTACAAATAATTCACAAATTTAAGGAATTCAAATTAATGCTTCCTTTGTTCCAAAAGAATCTGGGATTCCATTTACAAGCTTCATTGCATCAAATTTTCAATGTGAATCCAAACACTGCTTTCTTTTGATAAATAAGATTTATTTAGAAACTAGGTAAATTTACTATAAATCACATTTTTTATAGCTTGAAAGAATCCAAAAATTGCTGGAAGAAGTGTAATTTGAATTGAGAACTAAATTAATATGTTGCCCTCGACATTTAGGTAACAATTGATCAAAGTATAAACACTTTACCGGAATTTCACAGCAAAAGAAGAATAAAAATCTTAAAAAACAAAGAGTTCTTGTTGACCCTAAGCAGTTATTAACCTTTATTCTTGAATGTCAAGTGGCAACGTATAATTAAGTAAGCATTCAAATCAACATATACTAATACTATCTTAGTCTTACATTATTTTGACCTTGATGTGACAGCTCATGCTTTTTTAATACTTAATCGTTAGATTGCGGTTTTCTTTCTGTCTTTTACCTGCGCAGCTCATACTGTTACAATTTTTCCCCTTTTGTAAATACCCAGACCTTCCAATAACAATCTAGGAATGCATATGGAAAACATTGAAGGGCATTACTTCTTAGAAGTCCAACCATCTTAATCATATAACAACCAAGAACAAAAAAAAATCATCAATATTAGATGTCACCAATAAGTCAGTTCATAATCAATGTGATAGTGCCAATTGGACATGTGTTCATACCTTGAATAAGATAAGCCGGTAAAAGATGCTGGCAGTTTCTGTGTCATGCAACTGCTCCAGTAATCTTGCCATGTTAAAGAGTGTCGAAACTTTGTTCCAAGGAAGTTCCACAGTACTTCCTTGTTCCTCAAGTCTATGAAATAGCTGTAAGTCCTTGTATTGTCGAACAGATGCACTGGCATCAATTGGATATTGTGCACTTTTTAACAGATCAGATTGTGCTTCACCATTGGGATACAAAAGCCCTCCAGAAGTTGGATCATCAGACCGTGCTTTAGCATCAAGGAACCTCATCCATATGCCATCACCTAAAGCTTCCTTGAAGCTTTGTGTAGCAAGCTGGAAATCAGTAATCAGAAAAGGTTAGTGATATGCATTATAGAATGCAATGATAAATCTAAGGGCATCTCCAACTCTACCCTCTATTTTACTCTCCAAATATAGAGTTCTCTATTTTTTAAGAGAACCAACTCCAATCCAATTCTCTATTTTACTCTTTAAAAAAAATGTTCTTCTCTCTCCTCAATATTATATTATTATTTCTATTTCATTCTTATGTTCTTATTTCATAATATAAATCATTTCTTCTTTTTGCAAATAATCACCCTATAATCTATATAATCTTCATGTAATATAAAATTTTATTCTTTTCAAATTCTTCATTTAAGATAAAATTATATTTTATTCTAAATTTCTAAATAACTTAAATTGCAACAAATATTATATATAATACATATTAACGAACAATTCAAATAAAAGTGAAATCATTGACGAAATGCAATTACATAATACATATTGCATCATTCATAAAATTTATTTTAAATTTTACATAAATACTCGACTTTCAAGACTATTACATCGCTTTCATAAACGCTTTATTAATGCATTACGAAGTTCAAATGAGCAATTTTTTGTCCTTATTTTTTTTATGTGTAGCTAAAAATTGTTTAAATTAACAATATCATCTTGTATCCAATTATTTCATGCATGTAGTAGTTTACTTCTCCTATTCCCTTTTGAACTATTGCATCAAGTAATTTCACGCTCATTAAAAAGTGTAGTTTAATAATATATCACTATAACATAAAAGTAGACTATTTGAATTATCATGTAAATTTTGTGCATTCTTCTTAGTGAACAATAATTATAATTTTAAATTACATATTTAAAGTGAAAAAAAAAATTAAAAATATTTATTAAAATTGTTAATTCGTGATGGAAGTAGTATACTTATCAATAATATTATTTTTTTTATGACAAGGGAAACCCGCAGCCGCTACCCTTTGGGTGCGCACAGGTGCAATAGCTCGCAAAACCACATAGGACAGGTAACCCGCACTAGGCAAGCCCGGTGCGACGAGCTCGACCCAGAAGGCAAACCTCTTTCTTTCGCTGGCAAGGGGTTTCGAACTTGAGACCTCCAACATGGAAGTCCCAAGCCCAAACCACTGGGTCACCCCGAAGGGTTTATCAATAATATGTTTTTAGATGATATATTACTTAAAAATAATTACAAATATTAAAGACTTAATTAATAGTCTTATATAATATAGATAATATTAAAATAATTTTAAATTACGTATTTAAAGTGACAATTTTTTTTAAAAATAAAATAGAAAAATTGTTAATTCAGAATGGAAGTAGTATACTTATCAATAATATGATTTTAGATGTTATATTACTTAGAAAATAATTATAAATAATAAAGACTTAAATAATGATATAATAGAAATAATATTAAATTAATCAAAAAGTGAAATAGATAGGTGAATAGTACATCTCTATAAATGGAGGATAAAGAGTAATATGGAGGTGGGTTGGAGAGGGCATTCTCTATTTTACCCTCCAAAGATAGAAAATGGAGGATAAAATAGAGATGGGTTGGAGATGGTCTAAACATGCAAGCAACTCAAAGTCACTGACAAAAAGGAACTTTACAAACCTCAAATTCTTCCCTTTCAAAATGGAGGACGCCAATATTGTTGAGTAACTCTATTGGTACTTCTTCATTTGATTTCTTAAGCAAATTACGCGCCTGCAAAATTAGTTAGGTCTTACCTTAAGTGTACAATAATCTTCTTTTAGAGGTTAAAGTATAATGAACAGTGTTGTGCAAATTTCACATCAACCTCAGAAATTCATGGCCATCAAGAGCAATTTACAACACTGATGCTAGACAAAGCAGAATTCTGGATGCCCAATGTTGCCGCTACCTACATGTAAGCATGCCATATATGCATCTCATCTATGTGAAACTCTAATACCTTGAGTCAGACGAACAAGTACTTTCAACAACCGACCTTTTCATAAACAAGTTAACCAACAACTAACTACTACAGGGAAGAGTTAAAACATCTGTAACCTGAAAATAAGACTTATTTATTGAACAGATGGAAGTGAATAGTAGACTTGCAATCCAAAAAAAGAAAGAAATTTTAAGAAGAAACAAAGAAACAAGAAGGATGAATGAAATTTGAGCAACTTCCAAATTTTGGAAGACGGAAAATTAGGGATCAAATTTACCGATCAGAAAAAATTAGGGAGAAAATAATTTTTAACTCTTCCTTTCAACTAAAGATAGATTGATATTGAAGTCAAAGCAAAATAAGATGGATCCTCAAAGTATTGAAGTTCAGAAAGACTGCCTAATTTGAGAATGTTTCCGTATAGAACACCGATTTTCTTTAATTTTTTTCATCAGTAGAATAAGAAACTTCTTATGCTCAACTGAGTTCTACATGCTATCCTCATCACTCCTTCAATAATACAGAAGTACATTCTGCTACTGGGAGCATAAGCAAGTGAATTGAACAAATATACAGAGATAAATGGAAATATACAAGGCCCTTACTGTTTTAAAGGCCTCTAAAGCAGCAGCAGGATCATTTGAAATTAACAGCTCTCCTATATCCAAAAAGGCCTGCAATGAAGCATGAAAAAATATAATTAAAGCAGGTACTCAGGAAGAGAATAGTATCTCACTTAAGATGTCATGCCATCCTTAGTACAAAATCTTTTGGCGAAGAAAATGATTTTATTAATAGTGGAGAAGTCCCCATAATACAAGTAGTACACCAAAAAGTAGAGACACCTAGATCACCATTGTAGTCTAATTTTTAAATGGATGAAAGCATTACACCCCGTGATACAAGATGGAACAATAGCATTTAACCATCTTTGTTTGCATTGTAAGTGGACTGAGGAGCTATGGAGAATGTTCATTTGCCTGAAGGGAATTAGGTGGGTGAAACAAGGAAGCATCAAAGGAGTTCTAAGTAGCTGGAATAGGGATGGCAATGCTTCAAAGAAGAAGGAGATATGGAAGATTGTCCAAGCATGCATTTGGTGGACAATTTGGAAAGAGAGGAACAATAGGAGCTTTGAGAATGTGAATGAATTGCTTAGCTCTTTTCTATTTTTGGTGTAAACAAGATATTTTAGCTAGAACAAAAGACATCTTTGATGTACTAGATTGTCTATAGGCATCAGTTTGATAAAGCTCAAACCTTCTGTAAGATGTAATACTTTTTTGAAGGGGGGCTACACTTTTGGTTGTAGTATACATGTGGATATTAATAGACCAAAGTTACCACCCTCAAAAAAAAATGGAAACAATTATAAGCTTTCAGATATAAAGAGATATTACACAATCCCGATAAATGAGTCAAACAGACCCACTACACTACCTTCTTCTGGCCTTTTGAAAAATATTTTCTTCCACTAGCACCAACAAAATACACAAGTCAAATTAACCTCTTAACTCTACATCCAATCAAATATTATCATGTAAAACAAAACAGATGGATCACCTTTCATACAAATTGAGATATTAGAGAAAAAGAAAACTTCCTAGACATTGGTAAATTGAATCAAACCGACCCAAAATAGAGGAGTTACTATACATGAAAAACTTGAACACTATAAACACTCCTATATGAATGTACCATTGCAAGAGTTATTATATATGAAAAGAGGGGATGACAAGCTCCAAGAAAAGAAGACATGGAAAAGAATATTTTTTAGTGTTTCAAGGAGCAGGGAAGACAATCCAAATTCACCTTACTAGCATTTCTTTCAAAAAATATGGCAAAGTAAAAATTGTCTCAATAATGATGGGGTGAATATTCAGTCTTTTGAGAAATTAGGTTATCTGATATGGCAATTAGGATAAACGGAAATTAATAAATTCACCAAATCTGGTACATAAACAGAAAATTAGAATATTATTAAGACGCAAAAGAGATAATTTTCCAGTTTTTAATACGGTTACATGTACAAAGCCATTAGTCATGGTGTTACTCAAAGCACCATTGCATAAGGATTATATAGCTATTCAGATGTTGTAAACCAACAATTTCTTATAAAAAAAACAATGAGTTCATTGAGTTCATTTTATAAATAAAAACAGCAGGACAATGGTATTACACTTTAAATCACATTCTAATAGATTTAAAACTCCCACCCCTCTAGTACTCAAGAGACTAGGAGGATTGCATCAGCATCACATGCCCTTTTTTCAGAAACTATAGGAGGATCGCATCAGCATCACATGCCCTTTATTCAGAAACTATCTTTATTTGTTCATTTTTCCTTTTTTCCCCTATTTTCTTTAGTTCCCTGTTCCTACAAAGGGCTTTCAAAAGATATTATATAAAATAACTGAAAAACAAACGAATCTCCTTTCTTAAATAACCTATCAGCATTTGATAGATTATTCAGCACCGAGCAATCTTAGTTATTAGTGGAGGTTTGGTTCGTTAGCTGGTACTTGTTTAGTCATTCAGAGAGTGACTGGCATTTTTTTAGATGCATTATACACATAAAAATACCTGGGGATCACGAGGATCAATTTTTGTGGCTTTCTTCAAATATTCCTGAACCTTCTCTGCCTGGCCAAGCTGCACATAAATGTGTGCAAGAGCCTGCAAAAAAAGAAAAAGATAAACTATTCAAATAACAAAAGCAAAATGTTGACAATAGTCAGAACTTGAAGCAATGACCAGTGTGAGAAATATTGGAAAAGAATATTATTGAATTGTTGTTGTTTACATTATTACATTGAGACTCTATTTATAGACCCTAGAATACAATCCTTTACCAAGTAGGATACTATTTAGTATTCCTATTTCTATTTCTATTCCTATTCCTGTTCTAATAGGATTGTATAAACTTATTCCTATTCTAATAGGATTGTATAAACCTATTCCTATTCTAATAGGATTGGTTAAACCTATTCCTATTCTAACACTCCCCCTCAAGCTAGTGCATACAATTCATGTACCTAGCTTGTTACAAATGTAATTAACACGAGGACCGATGAGGGG
>NW_006238961.1:1554653-1571493 GCF_000226075.1 Solanum tuberosum | reverse complement strand
GGTTGTTGTAAGTGCTCAAAATCTAGTATAAAGTATATGGATCATATTGGAATCAATAGACGAGTCAATATTAAAAAAGAAAGTCACCGAAAAACTAGCCGAAACATACTCATATGTCAGAGTATTAGATTTGATGGCTAAAAGTGGTCACAATCTAACAAATAATATTATATTGGTAGGGTCGGAATGATGTCACGACCCAACTAGAAAATAGAAATTATATAGGATAGTTCGAATTGATGGAACGACCCAGAGTGATTTTGACCTAGAGGCAACTGGGAAAAGAAAAGAGGGGGGGAGGGGACCATGACCATATCGATGTCACATGGCAAACCATGAGAGCAATTTGACCCAGAATTTTGATGACAGATAGATAGAAAGAGTGAGACTTACCATCATTCCCAACCATGAAGCCAGCATGTATTCCCAAATTGAAACTGGTGTCACTGATAACAGGTAGTTCAGCATATTAAACGGAAGCAGAGGAACAAGTCGGAGCAGCAAAACAATCTGTCAAATCAGAGTAAATCAATGTGCAGGGTTACTTCTGCTCTTTTTGGAAATTAATATCCATATTACTGACACACTTCTAAGCCGAAACGACAACTTGAAGATGACATGATTATGAAAAGGGCCTTTTCGGGGCCTTTCAAGAAAGACATATGAACCTTAAAGCCAGATTTCCGAATTGCAATTGCAACTGCACGAAACTGTGGATAATCTTTCAATTTGGAAATGACAAATGACCTCCCAATCTGTCAAAATGTCAGTGAAAGAACAACAATTAACGAAAATAATCAGTTCACAAACAAACGTCTTAGGGGTATGGCACAAGAATATATAAACAGAAAGGAAAATGAAGGAAAAAGTAACAAAAAGTATGCCCTATCCATACACAAATTGTACATGGAAGACCATATCCTGAATAAAAAGTTATCCAAAATGACAAATCTACAGACTTGTACCTCAGGTAATCCAGTTTTTGTAATATGACTAGAGTACCAATCAGAGCTCAGGGAAGTGGACTATGGAAGAAATCGTTGTTGTTCTAACTTCTAAGCAATACTTCAAGTGAAATACATTTTTAACTGCTCAACAAAGTATCCCCTCTCTAGAATGAAAGAACTTACTGTTCTACCAAGAAGAAATGCTGCGGCAGCACCAATGGTAGCACCAATAGAATCAGCAACAAAACCCACAGGCAGGCCAAATAGATAACCACCACCTAGCTGAAAACAGGAACCATGCAGAGTTCAATTCAATCATAAGTCTGATAAATATGTGCTATAAAAGAATCTTGAACAGCTGTATTAAAAAAATGGTGGTTAGGACTTAGGAGGGAGACGTGACTTAAACAACAAACGCCACAAGTTTTACCGTAAGAACTGATGCAGGAACTGCCAATACTGTAAGAGGAATGTATGCAACAGCCCTGCAAGACACAGAAAACAACATGACCAAAAGCACATCAGCATAAATCTCCAGTGTTGATTGCGCAATCTTAAAGCAAGGAATTTTATTTCACCAATTTGAGGAAAACCCCTTGTAGAATAATTCTTTTTCATTAAATTAAGGGAAAACCCTTGTACAATACATCAACAACATACCCTGTGTATTCCCACAAGTGAGGTTTGAGAGGATAGAATGTACGCAGACCTTACCCCAACCTTGGGAGGTAGAGAGGTTGTTTCCGACAGACCATCGGCTCAAGAAAAATAAATTCAAAGCAGATCGGAAAAGAAACCTTGTATAATACAACATAAGGATATTCTACATAAAAGCAATGCTTAGACATATATTCAGCAGTCACCGATAAAAGTAGGAACCCCTGAAAATATCAGGGATAATAGAAAGAACTTGAATTGGATTGATGAGTTCTCTCACCTTTCAGGTGAAGATAATCACAGTAATCATGCTTCTAATTAGAACAAGAACTGACACACATCCAAATTTTACAAGGCTTATCTCTGGATTAAACTTCCATGAAGATATATAGTAATTCCTTTTTTTTTTCTTTTCGGAGATACCCACAAACATGCCGGCAGGGTTGCACGAAAAAATAACTCCCAGATGGTACCCATCAATAAGAACAATGTCTAACATATTCCCATGTTTTTACTCCAAGCACTCACATTTCACAGTGTGTACAGAGAAAAGGAGAAGTGAGGAGCTTAAGCAGCATAAACATGAACAACAGTCACCCTTTAACTCAAGAGCCAAATGGATGAAAGAACAACAACATAAAGGGATGAGCATTGAAAGAGCAAAAATGAACTTCTATAATGTCTAAACAAGGACAGGCTTCAGGTTAATATGGAAACTGTGAGAAATATTGGAAAAGAATATTATTGAATTGTTGTTGTTTACATTATTACATTGAGACTCTATTTATAGACCCTAGAATACAATCATTTACCAAGTAGGATACTATTTAGTATTCCTATTTCTATTTCTATTCCTATTCCTGTTCTAATAGGATTGTATAAACTTATTCCTATTCTAATAGGATTGTATAAACCTATTCCTATTCTAATAGGATTGGTTAAACCTATTCCTATTCTAACAACCAGAATAGTTGTCAAGTTTCTTAATAATAATAAAATGTTGACAATAGTCAGTCCCAACAAAGTACTGTATCAAGTATCAACTCACTTTCACTGCCTCGCAACTTTCAGGATGAACCTCCAAGACTTTCTCAAAATTCGCCAACGAACTCCGAAGATCTCCCAACTTCAGCTGTACTTGTCCCAATCCTAACTTAGACAAGCAAAGACAATGGTGAAACAGATAAAAAAGAATGATCTAGTTGGCAAGTTTTATTTCCCAATTGACAGCCTAAAGCTTTTGCTGCACGGTGTTTGGCCATGAAAATTGTGAGTATTTGAAAAAAGTTGTTTTTGTTTTCAATGTGGAAAATAATACTTGAAAATAAGTTGTGTTTGGCCATGAAAACAAATTTGAGTTGTTTTTGAATTTTTGTGAGTAAACTGGAACGAAACAGTTTTTTGGTGTTTTTCAAATATTTAGTGACAGACAGCAGGAAGAAAATCACTTACCATAATAGGGTAATACAAATTCATGTGGCTTACTGCTTTCTTTCACAGACGCCATGTAGTACATTCCAGCTTTCTCATAGTCACCCTTTAGTCATGGGAAACAAAATAAATATCATCAGAATAAAGCTTCAGGGGGAATCATAAACAAGAATCACTCAATTACTGCTGCGAAAAGTATTAAAGAGTTGTGCATCTTCAGACCTTGCTGTGGTAGGAGCGTGCCAAATTGTAGTACGAATGAGACTTAGTTGGCCCATGAGTAGTTACAGCAAGTGCAGTCTCAGTCAATTGCTCCACAAGGAAATGCTGGCCAGTGAAGAAAAAATGATTGGCCAGATAATTTAGAGCCATTGCACAGTAAGGATATATCTCAAAGGCTCTTTGCATCTTTTCCATTCCTCTCCTAATACCAGAAGCTGTACATACAGTGCTGACATTAAGTTACACAAAAATACTGCTATAAACTCTACTTTCACATAACTAAAATCAGGATACTAGCACAACTATAATTCCTGAGAAATCTCAAGTAGAGCTTTCTAAACAAGATAAGTAATATCACAACGACACTTTCCAGATACACGGGTCAGAATTAATTTTCTCTGAAGAAGCAAACTAAATCGTATGGGTCACTTTTTTTCTCCTAGAAGGTTGTGCAGCAATCTGGCTTTTAAGTGTATCGCCTGCCTAGAAGGTGCAGAATTAACTTCAATCACATATACAGACTCCACATATCAATCTAAGGGAAAAGCGCACCTTCATTGTTTTGCAGATCCAGAATTGCTAGTGCCACCAGAGCGTCCACATTTTCTGGATCTAACTATACATTCCGAAGTAGTTACAAGAAAGTCATATCAGTTGAAAATAAAAATAAGGGGGGTCTGGTGACGAAGCATCCTACATTCCCTCAAGGAACGGGGAAGGGCCGCACCCCAAAGGGGTGTTCATCAGTTAAGCATGACAAAAAGAATTATAATAAACTTATCAACGCAAAATTCTACACTTGCCTGCAAGACACGACAAAATGCCTGTTTTGCCTTATCCAATTGGCCCAATTTGTATCTACAGAGACCTATTCCGAGCCTTACCGCAGCAGGACAGTCAGGATACACTTGCAAGGCCCTCTACCAAATACATATGAGCCAAAAAAAAAAGGCAACATAGAGTCAATATCATTTCTTCTAACAATATCTAGAGAGCTATTTAACATTATACATGCTAGATTAGTTATGATGTTTCCCAACTGGATTTTTTTTTCATTTGGCATGAAGAAGGGGAAGCGATGCCCATTCTCCTATCCAAAGCCAACAAATTAGCCTATAAGTAATGGATCGACGATGAACCTTATATAGCTCCAGTGAATCAGAATATCGTCCACGGCTAAACTGAACACAGGCCTGCAAAAGATTGGGGTTGCTATGAGAGTCGATACAAGATTATGACACTTGGAATTAGCATATCCTTACAAGGATTTTGCAGCGGAGCACAAAGAGCAAAAAGATCTTCAAACAATTTCTTTTATAAGGAAAAATTACATCATACAAAAGGTGCAGTTGTTCAGTTAACTATCCATAACATGTTACCATAGTCATCCACATCACTGTTCTTGTGCAGCAGAGCACGTGATATCATCCAAAAGCTGTAGTTCTTCAATTAATTATCCTTAATATGTCACCATGGTCATCAACATCACAGTTCTTGAGCAGTAGATTAATTTCACTTCCACCCATATTGAAGGGTTTAAGCAGAACAACCAGCATCATGTTATAAGCTAGGTAGTTCTTAACTTCATAACGTGTAAAAAAATTGACATATTTAATGTTTTTGAAAAGAAAACAAGCATGGAATAGGCTTACCTGACCCAGGAGAGCAGGAACATTATCACGATCTCCATCAAGTACAATCTTGAAAGCAGCAAATGCCTGCTCTACATCGCCCTTGGCAAGTAAAAGCTGACCTGTAAAGCATGTGAATGCTCATCCGGTTGGTAAATAATTACACGGATACTATTACACCTTTTTTTTCCAGCTTATACAACCTTATATTCTACGGAAGTGTTGGAAAAGTAGGGTTTATTACAACCGTGATGAAAAACTCACTCCCTCAAACACAGGTCAGAAACTCAACAAATATGCTTGGTAGAGTCTACAAGCTCCTAAGAAGTTCAGGCAACCCTCTTACCAAAGTGAATAGCAGGGGGGGAACTCAATGTTTATTTTTTTTTCTTCATCAAAAAAGTTAATGAAGCAATTTTACATGATAACCAATATGTTTTTAGTAAATATCAAGCAACCCTCCTTATCAAAAGAAGTAATTTTAGGCAACTCTTTTTCCAATGTGAATAGAGGGGGGAAATCAGAAGTTTGAAAACCCTGGTTAAATAACATCCATGCAGCCCCTGGAACGTCTGTAGACTTAACCAAACAATTACAACAACAACAACAGCATACCCAATGTAATCCTACAAGTGGAGTCTGGGGAGCATGGTGTGTATGCAGCCTTACCCCTACCTTGGTAAGGTAGAGAGGCCGTTTACTTAACCAAAACAATTAAGTAGGATAATCACATCTCTGTGAAATCTTATATATGATACAGCCTTATCAAAAGAAATGTCCTATCTGTTACAAGTGTTCAATTAAATGTAAATTGCTCCACTTCAGAAAAATGATTTTAAATCTCAACTGCAAAAAGGCATCGATTTACTTGTTTCAAGCAGTAATATCCACATTAATGAAATGAAATAATGGTCACCTTTCCCAACCCACGTAGAGGGCTCGTGCATGTCAATTCTGGATGCTTTATTATAATATTGAGTTGCCATTATAAAGTGCTCTTCCTTTTCTCTTTGTTTTGTCTCAATCTTCCCAAGATAACTGTAATATGCACCTAATGCATTTAGAATGGCAATCCTCTCATACCTCACATCTGCATAATATTCATCAATCTCTGCACCATAACAGTGTGCAATAGGAATTAGTCTTTTTCAAGAAAGAAAGACAGAAACTACACGTTCTCCGACTTTTCAGTGAGACTTGATAAATAACCATTCAATGCACTGAAATGTATCAGAGTCAATCAACTAGTATAAACACAAATAAGTACCTGGGCTAGACATCAATTAGTATAAACACAAATAAGTACCTGGGCTAGACCCTTCTTCCAAGATTTGCCGAAACTGATCGACTTTGCCTTGTTTGAAATATTCCCTCTGAGAAAAAACCAGCATACATTTGTAAGGGGATGAAAAGAGAACTTTTACAACAACAACAACATACCCTGTGAAATCTCACAAAGTGGGTTCAGGGGAAGGCCTTACCTCTACTTCTTGAAGGTAGAGAGGTTGTTTCTAAAAGACTCTTGGCTCAGATGGAAAGGGAAACTAGGAGTGAAGATAAACATAATAACAAATAGAAAAGCAGTGTGAAGTATGAAATGTAACATCAACAACAAGGTGTGATTACCTAAACATAATAAACATTAGATGAGAATATCTAATAGAGAACTTTTAGAAAAACAACAACCAAATGTTGTAAAACGTGAGACTTATCATGCATGTTATCTTTATTAAATTTGTAAAAACTACTCTAATATCATCAACCAAAACTAAAACATGGGCTCAATAGTTAACCAAACACAAAAAACCATAGGACATGGCTCCTAGATGTATAATCAAACAAAAAACCCTGTCAATGCCCATACATTCGCATTAAAACAGATGTAAAGACATATATCAATAGCAAAATTCAACAACACAAAAAGGTCAAATGAAACTCCAGTAACAAACTAAGCAACATAAATCTCATCTGTATATATGAAGTGAAACTTACAGCAATTATAAGCCAGAGATCAAGAGGAGCTTGTTCGGCCTTAAGAATGTCGAGAATGTCAGAAGCATCCCTAGGGAGTTGGTCCAATGCTACCCTAACTTCCTCTTCCGAGTTTTGTACTGGAATGTACACTGACGCCATTGGATTCAAATTCAACCAGTAACAAAACAAAACCCTAAGTTTCTTTGTGGAGAAGAAGGAGAAGAGCTTTCAATTTGGACAAGTTCAAAACTTCAAATTTTGTAAAGAACTGAGCGAAACTGTGTGTGTTCTATTTTATTAAAACAGGGGCTCTCTAATTAATCAGTATCTGTTTGTAATTAATGATACACAAGACCTGGTTTTGTGTTTTTTTCCTCTTTTCTTCTTAGTTCTTAGGGGTCGTTTGGTGTAATGGATAAGGGAAGTTAATCCCGAGATAAATTTTAAGTAGCCTTTATTTCCTTGTTTGGTTGGAAAGTTTGGGATAACATAACTTATCCTAGGATAATGAATTAGTACCGGGATAAGTTATCCCTCATATTGGGTGGTATAGTAATTCCAGGATAACTTATCTCGGGATAAAATAGGTAAATGACAAATATATCCCTTTAAATCCTTTTTATACATCATTTTTCACATTTTATTTTATATTTACATTATTTTTAATATCATGTATAATAATATTTACTACTTCTTATTTTTATGATAATCATTAATATTTTTTATTAAAAAATTACACTATATAAATATAATTTTTATTTTGACTAATTCTTGTGTTTATTTTATTTTGATTTCTCATAAATTTTCTTCTTTTTAACAAACTAAAGAGGAAAGTTCTATTTTTAAGCTAAATAAAAAAAAGTAATATTTTTAAATACACATGGTACTTATCATGGGAATACATAAACAAAAATATTTATGTTAAATAAAAATAAATAACTAAAGCTCGCAAAGAAAAATTTAAAAAATTAAATAAAGTGAAGGGTAATTTTGTAAACAAACAACTTGTTCTTAAAATTTGTCAATATATATTATTTTGAGTACAACAAACCAAACATTCAATAAGAAATAATCCAGCACAATTTATCTCATCATAACTAATCCCAACATAACGTATCCCAACATAACTTATCTCATCATAACTTACTGTACAATTTTTCTATTTTTGTCAAATCTATTTATATGATAAATTTACTATATATTATAAATAGAAAAATAGAAAAAAAATCGCTAAATGTTCATAAATTAAAATAATTTTCAAATTGATAGACTTTTATGCTTTTAAAAAATTAAGTCAAATCAGAACAAAATTATTTTTTAAAAAAAAGAGTAAAGAAATATCCTAATTTATTTAAACCATAATGTATTCATTTAATGTATCTATCTATATATCAACACAAATAATTTTCCTTAAATGTTGATGTATCAAAATAATTTTCATTTCAAATTGATAGACTTTCAAGCTTTTAAAAATTAAATTAAATCAGGATAAAGTTATTTATAAAAAAAAAGTAAAAAATACCTTTCAATTTATTTTGAACAATAATGTATTCATCTATCTATCTTTTTGCTAAATATTAATCAAACAAAATATTCTTAAAATATTTATCAACTTTTATGTCTTTAAAAATTTAATTCAGGATGAAATTGTAAAAAAAAGTGCATCTATAAAAAAGTATAATTTACATAAATCACATAGTCTTAAGAGCTAATTACATTATTTTCCTACTCTTTAATTACAAAAATCCCTTAAAATTTATGGATTTTGAATACATCACTAGACTTCTGGATACATCATTGGACTTTCGAATATATCACTGGACATCAGGATACATTGGTGAGGGATGTATTAGAGAGGGGATGAGACATCTGGATACATAGGGGAGGGATGTATCAGAGAGGGGAGGGATATATCCAAGGAGGTGATAGAGATGTATCAGCGAGCGGAGAGTGATGTATCCGAAAGGGGATTTTTGAAATTTCTTTAAATGGTAGAGAATTTTAGAAATTATGGTAAAATAAGATGTGTATTTAGGTAATTTTTTCAATAGATATCCTAATTTATTTTGGATAGTAATTTATTTAATTTGTATAAAAAATAAATAATACCAAAGAAATTTCATGAGGTAAAGAAGTATGCTAAAGCACATGTGTATCCTAATCCAAAAAACATAAGTATGAAAAAGAAAAGTCAAAGTAGTATTCTAACTTATTTTGGACTATGGCTCTTTAATTTGTAATTAATAAAATAAAAAATAAGTCATATTTACAAAATAATTCATTTACTCTATATTATATTTTTATTGTAGAAAGAAGATAATTAAAGTCGACAAATAAGATAACAAAGTTCTTGACAAGTATTCTTAGTTCTTTTTTGTTCATTGCAAATTATAAAAGAGTGAAAAAAGGATTAAGGAGCTTCTTTCTGCTCTATTTTTTGTCCTAAATATTCTATTATGTTGTGGTGTTTAGATTTTTACCTTTTTGAGGTGTTGTATGATTATTTTAAGAGAATTAAGGACATTGACAGTTCTAAATTTTTTATATCTACTACTAATTTATAAGTGTGGATAACCACACAGGAGGCAGTCAACATGTCTGCTTCACCTGTGTGGTTCCACACTTCTATTATTTTTGTCTATTTATTCCCTCCATTTTAATTTGTTTGTTTTGTTTTTAATTTTTTTATATATTTAAAAATTACGTAAAAAATATTATAAATCATGATAATTAATATTTTTTAAATATATATATATAAAAATTCAATTGCTTATAAAAAAATCGATTGACTCATAAAATGAATCTATTTATGGCACATAAAATGGAATAAAAGAAGTTGCATGTATTATTTAATTTGAAAAGTACGTAAAAAGTATTATAAATCTCAATAATTAACAACATATTGACTCTTGAAATTCTATTTGTGCTACATATATTGGGACAAGGAAAGTAACATATATTATTTAAAAATTACGTAAAAGTACTATAAATTACAATAATTAACAACTTAAAATATTTTAAAATCATATTAAAATTTAATTGACTCTTTAAATTTTATCTACTACTTATTTATAAGTGTGGATAACCACAGAGGAGGCAGTCAACATGCCTGCTTCATCTGTGTGGTTCCACACTTTTATTACTTTTGTCTATTTTTTCCCTCCGTTTTAATTTATTTGTTTTATTTTTAAATTTATTTATTTATTTAAAAATTACGTAAAAAATATTATAAATCATGATAATTAATATTTTTTTTAAAAAAAATTAAAATAAATAAATATATATATAAATTCGATTGACTCATAAAATTAATCTATTTATGTCACATAAAATGGAACAAAAGAAGTTGCATGTATTATTTAATTTGAAAACTACGTAAAAAGTATTGTAAATCTCAATAATTAACAACATATTGACTCTTGAAATTCTATTTGTGCTACATATATTGGGACAAGGAAAGTAGCATATATTATTTAAAAATTACGTAAAAGTACTATAAATTACAATAATTAACAACTTAAAATATTTAAAAATCATATTAAAAGAGAGAGTTTCAAAGGCTGCTTATTAGTCATTCAATTGGAAAGTGGGGATATTTTTGTCATTCCAATTTCTCAAAGTGATAAGCATTGCATAGAAAAAATTGTACTATCAGCCTTATTATTTGGACCTTCTTAACATCTTTAGAAAAAAGCCTACACTTTTCTTCTAAATTACATATTATGCCTTCTATCATTGAGTATAGTGGGGTCCATTTAATTTTACAATTGACACGTATACAATGATTACTTTATTGAGTTTCTATATATTTTCATTTTTATTCTCTACATATTAAATTGTTTAAATTTAATATAGTTAAATAATTTAATAAAATTTTATTATTTAGCTTTTATATTCAAAAACAAATTATTTTTTAATACTATATATATCATTAAATAACTATATAAGATTATTAATAGTCATATTTATATTTTTAAAGTATAATTAATAAAAAAAATTTAAATAAACTCCTAATAAATAATTTATTAAGAAAAACGTCAAATTAATTTAAATTATTTCTTTTTACTTATATAGAAGAGACAATTTTCAAGTTTTGAGCAGTTTCAATATGACTGTTTTTTGCCATTTTTATAAAAGAATAAGGGTCTTTTGGTCATTTACACTACCAATCTGATCAATAAAGGCTGCATACGTGTCTTAATACTGCTTTGGAAGAGACACGTAGCAATGCTGCCAAACTGATGTGTATTTAGGACATTCTATGAGAGTTGATGCTCTGTCTCTCTTCTTCTTTATTTTGCAAAGCAAAAAAAATCAAGTTTTTCTGCCTGGCTTTCCTGCATGTGTTGTTGTATAGGTAAATGATTATATTGTATTTTTAAGAAATGTGCAGTTTTTTGTTATCTTTTTCTGCTTTTTGGTTATATTTTTGGGTTGTGGTTTTGAAATTTCTCTCCATCTTCCATAAATTTTAATGAAAATCAAGACCCAATTCGATTCTTCTGTTTTAGATCTGTAGGGTTACCAGTTGGACTATAAAAATTGCGTCTTTGTTGAATTCAGAAATTTGAGATGCTCTTTGCTTCTCTATTTTGCCTCAAATTTGTCTTCGATGTTGCCGTTGATTTTTAATAAAAACAAGTGAGCACCGTAAGTGATTGCATATACACTATTAGTTAGTCTAATCAATAAACTTGCACCATGAAAAGGTTAATTACTTCCTTTCATCATTATATGTTTTATTTTTGTATTCTATTGGGGCAAAAGGAGAGTTGAGAATTGCGGAGGAATACAATAAGCCTATCATTGTTGTACTTGAGTATAAGTAGCAATATCACTCCTTTTAACTTATTGATTCGAAGCTCTTGGGATGTCCCACACAATTTTTTTCCGTTGTTCGAGTTAGATTTGAGAAGAGGTAAAACAGGCTAAAGTGTTTGACACTTTCAAGACATAGTTCAACAGCGGTTCAATGTAAGTTTTTTTTTTAACTCTTGAATGTATCATTTGAAGTGATTCTCGGTATGTGAAGGGTGTCTTTACTTTGGGCATTATAATCTATTCCTCAAAAGGCCTTGGGTTAAAAGAGCACAAAACTATGATAAAAGACTATAAATCTTAAGCCACAATTGAAGTCACAAAACTAGACTATTCCATTATAGTACAAAAAATCTTCCATTTTATAGATTTTGCTGGGACCATATTTATATATATATATATCTTGGCCTTTCTGTAGTTGTGGTTGATAGTTTGTTGCATTTACTTAAATTACTAGCAGTGAAAGTAGTTTGATTATTGTGATCAATATACTGCCTTAAAGCTCATATAGTTTTTTCAGAGTATATTATGATATATGAGCTACTTGAATTGTGTAAAACAACTACGTTTGTCCTTTTCATTTATTAATCGATGCATTGGAGATAGTTTTCTATACAGTCAATCACTTCTTAGTTAGCAATAAAGAGGTGAATGATGAAGGAACTTGAAATCAAAGTAGTGCCAGTCTGCGGTCGTTTTCGTAGATGAACCACAAGAAGATTTGTGCTTGTGTTTTTTTTGTGAACATAAAGAATAAACTCGACAACTTTACTTGTATTTGTGTTTATGAATTTGTCTCTGCTTTGACCGACCTCCGAAACAATAGCTATCTACCTAGTCTTATTAGCCTTGCACTTGGTTCTTAAGTCATTATATTGAAGTAATTGTACACTTGCTTTCATGTATGTACATACCTCCTATTTCAAGCAACTGTGATTTGATTCTTTTTTCAATCTTGTAATTTATGAATAATATTTTTTCTTCCTCTCTCATATATGTATTAGGTCTTAATCTATTGATCAAAGATCAAAACAACTCAATCTGCATCTCAGCTAGCTTTCTATACAATGTATCACATTTTGTTATTATGTAAAATAAGTGTACATAACTATCTTGTAAAACTTAGTTCCTTAAAATATCAACAAACGATTAATATGCAAGGTTATCTTACGGTACATACTTGTAATCCAACTTTTAATTGATATCAAGTTATGATATTTATTATAGAAATCATTTCCTCATTTCAAAAGGAAAAAAACTTATTTTCTAGAGGAAATATGTTGCAAAAATTTTAGCTCATCAAATATAGAAAATTAACATTTTACAGAACACACCGATAGATTCATCAAAAAAAATTCTCCAATTTCACGTAAAGACAAATTTAACAAAAAAAAAGGAATATTACATAATAATATTGGGCCCGTGCTAGCACGGGCCATTAGGAGCATGCCAAGAAGCTTTTCAAACTTTCAAACTTTTTGCTAAAGAATACAGTGGTTTTGGAGAAGTTCGTTAACGTATCAAATAGACAAAGGTGTGAGATATGTGGAATCAAGTGTATGCCTCGATTTTTATCGTGATTGGCTAATAAACTGGGATCCTCTGCTGATTCTGTGATTATCTTCCAACAGTGAGCTTTCTATAGCTAGACTACAAGTATTTCTGTCTCAGGATACATGAATTTTCCCTTGTGTTAAGTTTTTTATCAACTTCATGCAATCCCAAACCTTAAACTTCTCATGTTATAAATTATTGTTCTTTTGAAACTTACTGTTATGGTATATCAAATGGTATAGTAGCTTGGTTTCTCATGAAATTTTTGTTTGTTGCACTATTAATTTGTATATTTCGGTATATATATACATAAAAAATATGTATTTGGGTTTATTTGTATATTTCGGTATACAAATGGGTCCTGCGTTTGTATACTTCGGTCTATTTGTATATTTTGATATACAAATGGGTCTTGCATTTGTATATTTTGATATACAAATGAGTCCTGCATTTTTGTATATATAAGAGACAGTTTTTAGCATTGGTGAGATTGAAGCTTTTTCCGAACTCTTCAAGAAAATTAGTAGTGTAATGATTGACGATGACCTAATCAACAAAGAAGAGTTTCAATTGGCACGATCCAATTCAAATAAAAATATCTCTCTCTCTATATAAAGTAAAGTGAATTGTACCAATAGGGTTAATTTAGTAATTTGACTCATGGCTTTCTAACTAATGTGTATATTCATCTGTGAAACACGTGTCCTAGCTACGTGATATATCCCTGTTCCTTTTCATCCATTCTTTGTCCCAAAAAAAAATGCTCTGCAAAATGGAAGGATTTTGCAAGCCCTCATATGAAATTCTCAGTGCTTCTTCCCTTCCTTCTTTCTTCTCATTTTTGTTTTGCCTTTTGATTTTAGATCCGTTTTGTCGATTTTTTCATTCGATGAGTTTTGACTTTTTTTATTTATCAATTTTGGTGTTTAGGTCATGGTAATGTTGCATGAACTGAATCTAAACTTGATTGGATGTTGTTGTTATTGTCGTTTACTCCTCTTCTTCTCCGTGTCCCTATTTATAGCTTTGTATTTCAATTTTTTGTGCTTTTGATTATTGAAATGTAGTGTTTCTTCCGCTTTTGTTCTTGATGTGAGTGTTTTCTCAATTTGTTAATTTTTCATAAATAGGACTTTACAGGTACTTGGAGAAGAAAGGAAAGGAAAGAAATTGAAAAGATGCAATGCAGGGAACATGTACATCAAACTTAATTTTGAACCTGAATAGGGCTGACGGAATAGTTGATTGGTAGCATAACCTGGAAATTACATCTTTTTCCTGTTAATAACAACCATTTTTGGAGTACATAGTCTGCTTATTTGAAAGTGGTAATTACTGTGGAACACTTTATTGTTAATGTATTGATTGATGAATGAGTCTTTTTAAGCATAAGAGTGGAATAGGGGAAGATAGAATTGGACATTCTAACAATTTTTATTGATGGAGATCCATGTCCATGACCTAACAATTTGGCATGGTAGATGAGTCAGTTTGAGTTTCATGGTAAATTGAGGATTTGTTGCTGAACTTTATGGGTACAATTTTATATGCGACTGAAAGAATAACTAGCACATTTGATCTGCTTATGATAATTTGACATATCAAAACGAAAATAAATAAATAAAATAATAATAATAATAATAAATATATATACATACATATATATATATACTAGTTTTTTGACGATTACCAATTCAGAAAATATATGTTATGATAAATAGTATTGCTTATTTAAGTAAAGATTTGAATAATAAGCTTAACACAAAATAATATTGTAGATTCTTCTGTGAATGTTCAATGTGGTTTGTCATATATATTTATTTTTCACGCGAACCTATGAAGATGGTGGATGAAAAATTTTATTAGTTCAATGCAATAATGTTTATATTTATTTTAATTTGACGAGGTTCAATCATGTAATTATTCGTATCTCACTAAAATTACCTTATAGACAATATTTGTTGTGTATTTTTCTTATAATCTAACCAGATGTGCTTTGCACGTGTATTCCACGTTAAACTGTTTAGATGTCATATGAATATGTGGAGAGAACAACAACATTTTATCTTTTAGAACTATTTTCTATATATTTTGTATTTTATATACATATAGTTAATAGTTATCTAACTGTTAAAAGGTTTTTTTTTTTAATCGGAAAAACTAAAAATTAAAATTAAAGAATATATTCTATCTGTGGAATCATTTTTATAATCACTTGTTCATCTTACACTCAACAAAGATATAGTTCATATACTTGTAAACGATTTTTCAATTTATTCAACCAAGCATGATTTGTCAAAGGAAACAAAATCGTGTTATCACATATATAGGGGCGGTATAATAATATGAAAAATTATTGGTCAAAATTTAATATAAGGAAAGATGAAAGACAGAAATAATTAATGTAATAACAATGAAATTCATAATATTATAACTAAGAATGTAAAAGAGTTTGAATACCGTTTGCAGTAATTAGTAATAACTAAGAGAATTTATAATGTTATAACTAAAGAATTAAGGTGCAGTAGCTGAATTTCTAATAAATTTTATACTTACATAAATAAATAGGACTTCTAATTAATGTTACTATTTTTTATATTTATTAGATTTTAATTTAGTGTAAATGTTTATTCCATATTACTGAATATAAAAATTATTTTGTAAATGATAAATTTTAAATGATTCATGTATATTCATATATTTTTACATTTGTTGTGAGTTTTTTTAAAAAAAAATAACTCGGAACATTTTAAAATAATATATTTTTGAAGTTAGAAGATCTTGTTAACTTGATAATACATTCGTGACATATATAATACTTTAATTTAAATACAAATACCTACTCAAATATAAATATATATTTTCATTAATGAGAATATTTATCTCATAAAAAATAGTTATTAAATAAATAATAAAATTAACTAATACAAACATCAACGGGTATTATGACAAGTCATATGAACTTTTCTTCGTCTAAAATACTAAAATATTAAGAAATAGTAAATAAGTAAAACAAAAAGGCATTGTTTATATAGTAATAACTATTTTGAAACAAACTTCCTGACAATCTAAATCACATATGTAGCATTGATAAATAAAGTCATTCTTTTGTCTTGGGCATAAAAAAGCAAATCGTGAAAATTCTCTAAATTTTAGAAATAAATATTCAGAAGCATATATCTACATCACAAGAGAAACTGTTAATAAAAACAAATGAATTTAGACTACATCATGTTAACTTCATATATTGGATCATTACATAATGTTGTATATATTAAGAAAAATAATAATTATTATATCATTAAAAAAAAATTCCTCAAGTACTCGAACTTATGAAATATAGGATAAAACCATTTACTTCATCTGAATAGTGGTACATCATATTCCGCTAAGCTTCGAATTCACTCAACGATAATAAATCACAAAAAATTTAAAATGTAAGAAGAAGAAGAGTAGAAGATTAAAAAAAAATTGTGGTTGAAAAATGAGAGGAGGAACCCTTTATTTATAGTCATCAAATGGTGATATGAAGAAGTGTTTTTTGTGTCTTATCTGAAAAGTCATGACCTTTCCGAGAAGTCACAACCCTTTGGAAAAGTCACAACT
>NW_006238961.1:1545777-1554484 GCF_000226075.1 Solanum tuberosum | reverse complement strand
TAAGTCTCAACTCATCACAACTCATCGAAAAAGTCACAACCTAAGTTAGGGATATTATAGTAATTTAACATTCAAGTTAAGAGTTCATGTTTTTAAGGTAACTAGTTTTATGACACGTGCGTTGCACATGATTACCAATTCCAAAAATGTATGTTATAGTAAATAGTATTGTTTATTTAAGCGAAAATTTGAATAATAAACTTAGCAAAAATTAATATTGCAGATTTTTTTGTGAATGTTCAACGTGTATCGTCATATATATCTCTTATCACGCAAACATATGAAGATGATCAATGAAAAAAATTATTAGTTAAATGCAATAATGTATATATTTATTTCAATTTGATGAGGTTCAATCATGTAATTAGTCTTATCTCACTAATATTACCTTATAGAAAATATTTGCTTTGTATTTTTCTTGTCATATAACCAGATGTGTTTTGTATGTGTATTCCACGTTAACTTGTTTAGATGTCATATGAACGTGTGAAGAGAACAACTACATTTTACATATTCACACATTTTCACATTTGTTGTTAAAAAAACTCGAAAAATTTTAAAATAATATATTTTGAAGTTAGAAGATCTTGTTAACTTGATAATACATGTGTGACATGTATAATACTTTAATTTAAATACAAATACATACCCAAATATAAATCTATATTTACATTAATGAAAATATTTATCTCATTAAATTAACTATTAAATAAATAATAAAAATTAAACTAATACAAATTTCAACTGACGTTATTACAAGTCATATGAACTTTCCTTCGTCTAAAATACTGAAATATTAAGAAATAGTAAATAAGTAAAACAAAAGGGCAATGTTTATATAGTAATCATTATTTTGAAGCAAACTTCATGAGAGTCTAAATCACATAAGTAACATTGATAAATAAAGTCAATTTTTTGTCTTGAGCATAAAAAATAAATCCTGATAATTCTCTAAAGTTTAGAAAAGATATTCAGTAGCATATATCTACATCACAAGAGAAATTGTTGACAAAAACAAATGAATTTAGACTACATCATGTTAACTTCATATATTGGAACATTACATACTAATGTATATATTAAGCAAAAAAATAATCAAAATTATTTTTCTCAAGTACTCGATGTTATGGAATATACCCTCTTAGGATAAAATGTCTTACTGTTTTACTTCATCTGAATAGTGGTACCTCATATTCCGCTAAACTTCAAACTCACTCAACGACAATAAATCACCCAAAAAATTTAAAATGCAAGAAGAAGAAGAAGAGTAGAAGATTAAAAAAATTGTTGTTGAAAAATGAGAGGAAAACCCTCTATTTATAGTCAACAAAGGGTAGTATGACAAATATTTTTTTGTGTCTTATCTGAAAAGTCTTGACCTTTCTGAAAAGTCACAACTCATCCAGAAATCACAACCCTTCGAAAAAAGTCACAACTTATCGAAAAAGTCACAACTCATCAAAAAAGTCACAACCTAAGTTAGGGATATTATAGTAATTTAACATTCAAGTTAGGAGTTCATGCTGCGTTGCACGTGATTAGCAATTCCAAAAATATATGTTATAGTAAATAATATTGCTTATTTAAGCGAAAATTTGAATACTAAGCTTAGCAAAAAATAATATTGCAGATTCTTTTGTGAATGTTCAACGTAGATCGTCCTATATATCTCTTATTCACGCAAACCTATAAAGATGGTTAATAAAAAATTTTATTAGTTAAATGTAATAATGTATATATTTATTTCAATTTGATGAATTTCAATCATGTAATTAGTCTTATCTCACTAATATTACCTTATAGACAATATTTATTTTGTATTTTTCTTGTCATCTAACCAGATGTGTTTTGCATGTGTATTTCACGTTAAATTGTTTAGATGTCATATGAACATGTGAAGAGAACAACTAAATTTTATATATTCACATATTTACACAGTTGTTGTGAGTTTTTTTTTTTAGGAACATTTTAAAATAATATATTTTGAAGTTAGAAGATCTTGTTAACTTGATAATACATTTGTGACATATATAATACTTTAATTTAAATACAAATACATACCCAAATATAAATATATATATTTGCATTAATGAAAATATTTATCTCATAAAATTAACTATTAAATAAATAATAAAAATTACACTAATACAAACTTCAAGTGGTGTTATTACAAGTCATATGAACTTTTCTTCGTCTAAAATACTGAAATATTAAGAAATAGTAAATAAGTAAAAAAAAGGGACAATGTTTATATAGTAATAATTATTTTGAAGCAAACTTCATGAGAGTCTAAATCACATAAGTAACATTGATAAATAAAGTCATTCTTTTGTCTTGAGCATCAAAAACAAATCGTGACAATTCTCTAAATTTTTTAAAAGATATTCAGAAACATATATCTACATCACAAAAGAAACTGTTGACAAAAACAAATGAATTTAGACTACATCATGTTAACTTCATATATTGGAACATTACATACTTATGTATATATTAAGAAAAAAATAATTATTATATAATCAAAATTATTTTCTTCAAGTACTCAAGGTTATGGAATATACCCTCTTAGGATAGAACAACTACTTCATCAGAATAGTGATACCTCATATTCCACTAAACTTCGAACTCACGACAATAAATCAAACAAAAAGTTTTAAAATGCAAGAACAAGAAGAGTAGAAGATTAAAAAAATTGTGGTTGAAAAATGAGAGGAATCCCCTCTATTTATAGTGAACAAATGGTAGTATGAACAAATATTTTTTGTGTCTTATTTGAAAAGTCATGACCTTTTCGAGAAGTCGCAACCCTTTAGAAAAGTCACAACTAATAGAAAAATCACAATCCTTCGAAAAAAGTCACAACTTATCGAAAAGTCACAACTCATCGAAAAAGTCACATCTAAGTTAGGAATATTATAGTAATTTAACATTCAAGTTAGGAGTTTATGCTTCTAAGGTAACATATATATATATATATATATATATATATAATGGCCTTTGAATAATTGGAAGGATTAACTATTAGAGTTACCCTATTTCACAACCCTTTCTCCTATGTGGAAAGTCCAGTATTTCTCCTTCTTTAGTTGATTTAATTTTCCAGTTGGATATGCAGTTGGATTATAATGTTGAATACTAACATATGTATATGTAGATAAACATAAGCTATAATAATGTGCTTATATGACAAGGGAGACTTTTTTTTAACATGAAGAATTCTTTGTAAGATAAGTTATTTATTTTTCATAGAGTGCAAGTTTAGGTATATAAATAGCAAACAATCTCCATTTTTAACATATCTTATTCATTTATCTGAAAGCTCTGCCTTCATTGTACTACGTCTTTGCTTCTTAAAGCACCTAATTGAGAGAACCAAAACAGAGGAGCCTCAAGAGTTGTACATGTTCATGAATAAAAGTAATAAACTTATTTTTATTTCTTTAACATGTGATGCACTCACTGTATTACTTCAAAAATAATGAATAGTTGGTGGATTTACACAATATCTCTTTACTTACTGTTTGTCTACTATAGATTGGAAGACCATAGGGTGAGATTGTATTCATTTTGTCCCTATATAAGATGACATAGTTATATCAATTATTGTCTCCTAACTCCTTGGAGAAGAGATTTTCCATTTTGTATAGGATAGTCAAGGGATGGGATGGGGGCGTTGTGATCCAGCAAAACACAATGGGATGGATGGGTGAGGATTTAGGGGTAGCTGGTGTAGGATAGTCCAGGGATGGGACGGGGGTTGGATGCAATGGCGAGTTAGGATTTATCACTAAGGTTGTTCAGTAATTTGATTTTAAAAAATAGTGCTAGGCATTTAAAGGCAATTAAAAGACTTTCTGGGATTAAAGAAGTTGTTGTTGATGTTTTGAATAACAAAGCTCAAGTTATTTTTTACCCCATTTTTGTCAATGTGAGTAATCTGATTCTTCATTTATGGGATTTTTAGTTGCAGAATGAACATAAGAATTTGATCTTTATGGAAGTTTTAGTGGATTCTGGTAATGATTTAGGCTTATTATGTAGAAATTCTACAAGGGGTTATCCAAGTTTAAGATTTTTTTGTTTTGATAATTGTGGTGTTTGAGCTAGCCTGCATGGACCTTGACTAATTTTATGAGTACTTGCTACCTCTCACGAGGTTTAAGATTCTTGAAAAACAGAGTTTGAGTTATCTTTTGCCTTAGCTATGTTTGTGTGAGTCCATTCTTTTGTGCTTATTTCAACAACATCAACATACCCAGTGTAATCCCATAAGTGGGGTTTGAGGAGGTAGAGTGTACGTAGACCCTTACCCCTACTTCGTAGAGATGTTGTTTCCAAAAGACTAACTTATTTCTGCAAGAGAGTACAAATTTGTTTCTTTTTTCAAGTTTTTCTAGATTTTGCTGATCATATGAACTAATTAGGTAGAGTTTGAAGCTTTCCTTTATATTTTATTTATGATTTTTATAGAAGTGTAAGCCACATTGAATATGTTATGTATGTTCTAAGCATCTTGGTTGTTTATATAGAAATGAGTTATATAAATTAAAATTTTAATTGAGATATAGTAAAAAATCAATTGATTCCTAATTAACGGTCAACTCAGCAGGGAGTGGAGTAAAGGTGCAGTGAAGGTTACTAGCTTTCCTGTTGAGACTTCCGCTGCACAACTATTCAATTGACTACATGTTCTTCACTAAAGAAGAGGAAAACATCATCCAAGATTAAATTTTAGATTAAAAACAAAATGCTAATGCTATACTATTTTTGCTACCAATTATTATTGTTGCTCTAAGTTAATTGAATCTATCTTTGTCGGAGTATGATGCAATAACATTCAGTTATATTTCATATTGAGCTTCACACTTAGATTATAGCTATTTGTTTTATCTCCTTGAGTTAAGCTATGAGTTGCAACTCTATAGATGTTTCAACCTTTTTCTCATTTTCAGCCAAATAGGTTACCTATTGAGCTCATACCAATACATTATTGTGCAGACTGATGCCAGCTTTAAACTAACTAAATAGTTTCTTGTTTTTTTTTAACTCTTTTTACTTTTACAGGCCCTACTTTATATTGGTAAATTTCTGGGGTTTTCCTTTCAGTTCCCCGGTTTAATTATTTTTTTGATGAGATATTGATTTCTTATTTATTAAAAGTCAAAATCTTCTTTACTTTTTATGTGTTTTTTGTTTGGGAATTGGGAAAAGTTAACAGGAATCCAATCACTATGAAATGGGTGCAATAAGAAAGAAAGAGAATGAAGTAAAGCTCATCAGAAATCTTGTGAGCTCTTGGCGCTCTTCCTTCAATTCTAACTGATTTTGCATATTTGTCTACTCATTCACTGTTTTGTCCCAATTTTTAGGTGTAGATTGTATTAAGAAGAATTCAATGAGAATACAGAAAGGCTCCGTGAGCAAAATTCTTAAAGGTTAGTACTATATGGAAGCCGAGAGTCATTTCTGGCGATTTCCCTCCCCTTCTTTTCTCTGCAAATTTGTCCCATTGATAAGTTTGCATTGTTCTGCATACTGCTACTTTACTGCTAAAATTTGTGGTTTCTCTTACATTTCTCATTGACACTTCTCTAAGAGGTCTCAAAGAGGGGTATCATTTCATATATTTTCAGGTATTTAGCTTAGTTCAATTTATCTTCCAAGGCTTCATCAATGCTCATCGTTTTATTATTGAATTCTGAGTCTTAAGATGCCCGATTTTTTTATGGCTATACTAGACGTTTTTGCACAGTTTATCTCGATTGTGTATTGTTATTCTTCTTCTTCTGGACATGCATATACATTTGTTTGAGAAAAGTGTTTCTAATCAGTAGCTATATTGCTAGCACATATATTTTGGATGTATGTGCTGGTATGGGTTTTAATATCCTTCGGTCCAAATAGCTCGCCTGGATGTATTATTCTTTTATACTTGGTATCATAAACGAAATAACCAAATCGGGACATGGGAGAACATTTTCCAAGCAAACATCCAAAGAGTAGAGTAGTAGCTAATACAAATATTGTGCTTGGCAGAGTAGAACCAAAAGAAATCAGGCTCAAGGATTCATATATCATGATAAAACTACCGTCCAAACATAATAATGGGGGTATTTACCGGTACTGAACCCTTTAATTCAGATTGCTGCAGTACAAATATAAACATACTATGAGTTCTTCCTTGTCATAATTTGTTCATTGGGTGCCATTGCATCTCTTACTTATCTGTTCAACAACTATATATCTACTAATGATTGTTGGATATCTGGTCCACATAGGCCCAAAAGGTTTAGTTTGGTCGTTTAGTTTCATAAACCAACCAACTGTCAGTCTTTCCTATGGCATGGCATACTCTAAATTTTAAAGATTTATGTTGAGTCTGATTGGATAATATCAGTTTTAATATATAGGCGTCATTTGTGTAATTTTATTTTGGATATGTGGAATGCCTATTATTATTATTATCTATGAAGACATATTTCTCCAATGTAAATTAAGTACTTATTCAACATACTTTACATTAATGTAGTAATTGTAACTTTATGCTTTCCTTTCTGCAACTTTACTAAAGAACCCATCGTATTAAAAGTGTGATTCATGTAGATGCTTATTTCTCATTGAGCAGGCTTTATTTACTGGACTCGCGACCGGAACTGCATATTATGGACTTAGGCCTATATTAGAGTTCATGACCTACTTTTCTATGCAGGTAAGATATTACTTCACTTTCTCAAACTTCTCCATGTTAGCTTTTCTCACATGTCGGAATGGTTGCTATGATACTCATAATTATACATATAGTATTAACAATGTATAGAGATTAGTTTTATATGACTTACGTATTCCTCTTGGAGATCCTGCATCATAAGGTATCTGTTTATGTAATTATCAAAATTAGGTCTGTCGGGAATAAACCCGCAACAGAAATAATATTTGTGGTAATAAAAGCAATAAAAGCGGAACACAACAATATGGTTAATCAACAAGAATAAAAAGAGCAATAATGACACCAAGATTTTACGTGGAAACCCTTTTGAATAAGGGAAAAACCACGGCCCGAGAGGAATAACTGATATCACTATAGTAAGGATTTTTACACTTGTAGGTCTGAGTAAAAACTCCAAAGACCACTACACATTCAAAAGAAATAACCCTCTTTTAATTTTCCCACCTCACTACAATATCGCTCACACTCTCTATTTTTCCTCACAGACTATTTTCCTCTGTGATGCCTCACTCTTCTTTTCTCTTCTTTATTTTTGGTGCATTTGAGAATGAAGAATGACCCTCCCTTTTATAGATAACAAATGGAGTAGTCTCACAAATTTTTCTTCTTCACAACTTACCAACATTTGACTTTTGAGGAAAGCTGGAAAAAAAAATTAGCACATGTATATCCAATATCTTCCAAATCTGCCAACCCTTTGACATTGTGAGATTTATCAAAGTTTGACACATGGGGATGGATCCCACAATCTCCCCCTCCAGACCCATTCACCTGAAGGAGGTAGCTCTAAGTTTCTAGCTTGAGTGCATGCCGACAAGTTCTTTGCATAGTTCGAACTTGTCTCTTGATACCACCTTGGTCAGCATATCTGAAGGGTTTCCACTAGTAGGGATCTTCATGACTTGCATAGATCCGTCCTTTATCTTTTCACGAATCCAGTGATATCTCACGTCGATATGCTTCGTCCTTGTCTCACAAATTTTTCTTCTTCACAACTTACCAACATTTGACTTTTGAGGAAAGCTGGAAAAAAAAATTAGCACATGTATATCCAATATCTTCCAAATCTGCCAACCCTTTGACATTGTGAGATTTATCAAAGTTTGACACATGGGGATGGATCCCACAATCTCCCCCTCCAGACCCATTCACCTGAAGGAGGTAGCTCTAAGTTTCTAGCTTGAGTGCATGCCGACAAGTTCTTTGCATAGTTCGAACTTGTCTCTTGATACCACCTTGGTCAGCATATCTGAAGGGTTTCCACTAGTAGGGATCTTCATGACTTGCATAGATCCGTCCTTTATCTTTTCACGAATCCAGTGATATCTCACGTCGATATGCTTCGTCCTTGCATGATACATGGTGTTCTTGCTCAAGTCTATTGCACTTTGACTGTCACAATAGACGACATACTCCTTCTGATGCAATCCAAGTTCTTGAAGAAATCGTTTCAGCCATACCATCTCTTTGCCAGCTTCAGTAGCTGCAATATACTCAGCCTTAATTGTAAAGTGTGCGACACACTTCAACAACTTTGACTGCTATGATATAGCTCCCCCTGAAAATGTAAACAAATATCCAGTAGTGGATTTTCTGTTATCGAGGTCACCTGCCATATCAACATTTGTATAGCCCTTCAAGATTGGATCAGATCCTTCAAAACACAAACAGTCTCTTGTGGTACCTCTCAGGTACCTGTGTATCCACTTAACTGCCTCCCAGTGTTCTTTTCCAGAATTTTCAAGGAATCTGCTAACAACACCAACTGCATGAGCAATATTAGGTCTTGTACACACCATTGCATACATCAAAGTCCCCATTGCTGAAGAATAAGGAACATTGGTCATTCCCTCTTTCTCCTCTTTTGTTATAGGACACATCTGTTTGCTCAACTTCAGATGACTCGCAAGAGGCGTGCTAACAGGTTTAGCACTCTTCATGTTGAAGCGTTCTAGTACACGTTCAATGTACTTCTCTTGA
>NW_006238961.1:1500331-1545711 GCF_000226075.1 Solanum tuberosum | reverse complement strand
AGTCAAACTTTTTGTACCATTGCCTTGGTGCCTGTTTCAACCCATAAAGACTCTTATTCAATTTGCACACCATGTGTTTCTTTCCAGATACTTCAAATCCCTCAGGTTGCTCTATATAAATCTCCTCTTCCAAATCTTCGTGAAGAAATGCAGTTTTCACGTCCAATTGCTCCACTTCAAGATCTAGGCTGGCTGCTAGGCTCAAAATAGTTCGAATAGAAATCATTTTGACAACAGGTGAAAAGATTTCATCAAAATCAATACCTTTCTTTTGTTCGAAGCCTTTTACAACCAATCGAGCTTTATACCTGACCAACTTGCCATTTTCATCTTTCTTGAGTTTAAAGACTCACTTGCATTTAAGCGGTCTTTTGCCTTTGAGAAATTCAACTAGCTGGTATGTGTCATTTTTCTGTAGAGATTCCATCTCTTCTTGCACGGCTTTCATCCATTGGCTCTTTTCTGGATGAGTCAACATCTCTTTAAGACTTTTTGGCTCCTTTCATCATTGATGAGGACATACTCCGAGGAAGGGTACTTGGATGACTCTACCCTTTGTCTTTCTGATCTTCTCAGAGTTTGAGATTGTTCTTCTTCTTCCGGGTACTCCACTTGCTCGGTATTATCACCAAGTTGCTCCCCCTGCTCAACAATCTCATTAGGTTGCTCTTCATGTTCAACAACTTCATCGATCGTACTTTTTGCACTTATGGGATGGTTAGAAGTAAAAGGAATGGTAACAAGATTAGGGATTATACCATTCTTTTTCTTGGCCTTCTCAGATAGATCATCAACAATTCCAACTTCACTTTCTCAGAAAATTACATCTCTGCTTCTAATGACCTTCTTCTTTACAGGATCCCACAGTCTGTACCCGAACTCTTCATCTCCATATCTGATGAATATGCAGGGAACTGATTTATCATCTAGCTTGATTCTCTGCTCCTTCAATACATGTGCAAAAGCTTTGCAATCGAACACCTTTAGGTGCGAGTTTAGTAAGACATCTCCCTATTGGTCCAAACTCTCTTCGAAATGTCAAACTCCAACGGAATTGATGGACTACGATTGATAAGATAACATGCTGTCCGAACTGCTTCACCCCAGAATGACTTAGGTAATTTAGCCATTCTGAGCATGCTTCTCACCTTCTCAACAATGGTGCGATTCATTTTCTCAGCTACACCATTGTGTTGTGGGGTTCCAGGAACTGTCTTTTCATGTTTGATTCAATGGTTTGAACAATACTCTTCAAATTCTCTTAAAGTGTACTCACCTCCATTGTCAGTTCGGAGACGTTTTAGCTTCCGACCCGTCTCTCTTTCTACCAGAGCATAAAACTTTTGAAATACTTGAAACACCCGATCTTTGGTTTTCAAGGTATAAACCCACAATTTTCGTGAAACATCATCAATAAAGGTAACAAAGTATTTATTACCTCCCATCGATTCTATCTCCATTGGACCACAAACATCAGAATATACCAAATCAAGTATATTCAACTTTCTTTCGGATGATGTCTGAAATGAGACTCTATGTTGCTTACCAAATAAACAGTAGTTACAAGGTTTTATAGTTGTACCTTTGACAAAAGAGATGAGTGATTTTTTGGAAAGAATTTGCAATCCTTTCTCGCTCATGTGACCCATTATTCTATGCCACAAATCTGCAGAAATCTCTTCGTGAGCTGCATTCAATTCACCTTGGCATATTTCTGCATTTGTCCTGTACAATGTGCCACGATCAACTCCTTTTGCAATCACCAATGCCCTTTTGGTGAGTCTCCATTTTTTATTTGCAAAGTAGTTCTCATATCCATCTCGATCCAAGCAACTCCCGAGATCAAGTTCATCCGCAAATCAGGTATGTGGCGCACATCTTTCAAAACTAATGTGCATCCGACATTTGTCTTTATGCAAATGTCTCCGAGCCCCGCAATCTTTGAGTAACTTGTGTTACCCATTTTCACATTGCCAAAATCACATGCTACATATCTGCAAAAAAAATCTCTTACCAGTGTGGCATGGTAAGATATTGTTGTGTCGACCACCCATTCTAACTCTACACCTGCCAAGTGCATGTATTCCTCTTCCTCGTTTATGAGGAGAACAACATTGTCATTATTTTGCACCATGGCAGTTGTGTTGTCATCATTCTTCTGACCGCTTCTTTCTCTTTTGCCCCTTTTTAGATTTGGACAATCTCTTTTGAAGTGACCTGGTTGATCGTAATTGTAGCAATTTCTGGCCTTTGATTTTGATCGGACCTTGGACTTTCCACGAGCTCCGGGTCTACCATAGTTACTTGAGCTCCTTTGGTAACTTCTGCCTCTACTTTCAGTGATGAGAGCCTGCCCGTGATTCTCAGGTTTTTTTCTCATCTTGTCATTAAGCAGAAGGGCTGATGTGACATCCTTCAACTCAATAGAGTCCTTACCATGTAAAATGGTTGTTGCCAAATTATTATAGGAAGATGGCAACGAGTTTAGGAGCACTATGGCTTTATCTTCCTCATCGATCTTTACTTTGAGGTTTGCTAGCTGCGTGATTAGTCCATTAAGCACATTTAAATAGGACGAAAAATTTGTACCTTCACCCATATGTAGGGCGTATAACTGCTTCGTATAACTACTTCTTTAGGTACAATTTATTTGTCTACGTTTTGGACATGTATAGATTTTCTAACTTTGTCCAAATGCCACATGCACTCTCTTCATCGATGATGTTATTAACCACGTCATCTGTTAAGTGCAACCTGATTGCACTAGCAACCTTTTCATCCATTTCTTCCCAATCCTCAAGTTTCATGGATTCGGGCTTTTTGGATTTGCCGCCTAGTGCCTTGTGCAAACCTTGTTGGATGAGCAAGTCTCTTATCCTTCTCTGCCACGTTGAGAATCCGCTATCACCGTTGAATTTTGCTACCTCGTACTTTACTCCAGACATATTTTTTTTCCACTGAGTATAGTACGATAAGCTACAAAAAATATTTCTGTAAATGAGCAAAACCTGTGCTCTGATACCAATTGTTGGGAATAAACCTGCAACATAAATAATATTTGCGGTAATAAAAGCAGAACACAACAATACGGTTAATCAACAAGAATAAAAAGAGCAATAATGACACCAAGATTTTACGTGGAAACCCTCTTGAATAAGGGAAAAACCACGGCTCGAGAGGAATAACTGATATCACTATAATAAGGATTTTTACACTTGTAGGTCTGAGTAAAAAACTCCAAAGACCACTACACATTCAAAAGAAATAACCCTCTTTTGATTTTCCACCTCACTACAATATCGCTCACACTCTCTATTTTTCCTCACAGACTATTTTCCTCTGTGATGCCTCACTCTTCTTTTGTTTTTGGTGCATTTGAGAATGAAGAATGACCCTCCCCTTTTATAGATAACAAATGGAGTAGCCTCACAATTTTTTTTTCTTCTTCACAGCTTACCAACATTTGACTTTTGAGGAAAGCTGGAAAAAAAAAATCAACACATGTATATCCAATATCTTCCAAATCTGCCAACCCTTTGACATTGTGAGATTTATCAAAATTTGACACATGGGGATGGACCCCACAAGGTCTGCTTTTCAATTTCCAGTAAGCTTTGTTCTCCATATATAGCTTAACAAGGGTGAACAGACGAGTGGAGAGTTGTTGCAAATAAAAAGAAGTGAGCATATCATCATGAAATTTGTCCACAACTAATGAATTTCGAGGTCGGCCACCTTCAAGTGACTAAACATGGATATGAGATCGTATTGAAGTATGGATCAAACACAAATGCTATAGACAAGTTTTCTCCGCTAGACTTCTCTTTAACTCTTTAAGTTAGAACACGATATTCCTGATCTCATTTCTTCATGAATGCCTTTTATTCTATGTCATCCTATAATTAATTCTTTTTTATATATCTTCATTTACTAGAGTAAAAGTCATAATTTGGAGAACACCCTTAATGGCTTTTACTTATTACTGTTATATTGATTGTTGCTTATGCATATATCAAGCAAATATTATGAGTAAATGGATGTTGAATTGGATTATAGATGCTATGATGAGAGATGAGAGAAGCTAATAAGAAGTTCAAGAAATTCTAGGCAAGATTGAAAAATATCATCAATTTCCGGTGCATTCATATATATTTGATTACTTTTTTTCCTTGTGAAGGAAAATTTACATGAAGTCACAATTGTAGATTTTATAATGTCATCAATTACACTGTAAATGGTCATTTTATTTTCAGATCATTATATTTGTTACACACCTTTTTTGCATGTATCATCAGTGTGCATTGTATAAACTCATCAAAATTATCTTTGTGTGAGAAAGGAGATTACTTGGTAAATATATATAGTGAGAATGATAACATTGTATATCTAGGAGTCACAAAATTGCAGATGTACACGGTAAGTATTTGTACTTGTATTTACCTTATTGATTTTCTTATTTTATTTTCTGCATTTGTCCTTTTTATTATGTATAATGTTTGAAGCTTTGAATACATGATTCTCCAACTTCCCGAATTGACTGATATTTATATATTTTTCTCAGGTACCTCAACCTCTTACTATACCATAATTTTTTGAAATACAAAAGATTGGCTACAAAGACTCGGACCTACCACTATTAAAATAGGATATGCTCGTGATCTAAATGAAGACTGAAACAACTGTTATATTTTAGGTGTATTATGTCTATTATTATTATAACAACGCTTGTAGACAAACACACATGGATTCCTTATTGCATTTTCATATCATCTAGAGGCGTTGCTCAATCCCAAGCTCCTCAATCTATTTTTTGAGTATGAGATAGATGTTGCTCTTTTGTTCCTGGGTAAGCTTGCAAACCCCATCCCAAACAAGGTTTTGCAACAACCTTTTCAAATAGGGCATTTCATTAGTTAGCAATACAGTAAGGTTCAAATCCCTATCTTTTCTTTGATTACTTGATTTTTTCTTCTTCTTGAAATTATGAAATTCTTTGTTCTTATTCTTAGCTAAATGTACCAAATCATTATGTCAACCTATGCCTTGAGTTCCTCATCCTCTACAATACGTCCAAGAATGACAGCAAGGCAACTATAAGCTACTGAACAGAGGGTATGCTCATTTTTCAGCAAAAAACATTCTAAAGTTGACAAGGGCCGTATTTTTTTGTTGCTTCTACCATTCGGATAACATAAATGGTATTCCTTCATTTTATTTTATTATAATTGTTCACTCTAAATGAACAAATTGAATTAAGCTCCTCGAAGTGGAACAATATTTTTTATGGAGATCATCTATCTTGAAGACCCCATTAAGGCTGGGCACCGGACAGGGTTGTACCGTTCCGATCCGGTAGTATTCGGGACGGAACGGGACACCGTGAGCCGATACACAGGACGGAACGGTATCACGATTTGATACCGGTGTACCGGTACCGGTTCCGTTCCGGTCCGGTCCGGTTCCGATTAATTTTTTTTTTTTTAATATAATATATTATATACATATATATATATATATATATTTCCAACGGCGGAAAGTCTTCCTAGGGGTCAGCAAAGGCTGAAAAGCCTGCTGCCCCCTGCGGCCCTGCCCCTGCCCCTGCCCCTGCCGACCTGTCCCATCCCCAGTCCCCACTCCCCACTAACCAATGGCAAGCTGAGTAGCTGACTGTCCTAGCCCCCAAGTCCCAATGGAAATATTTCCAATGACTATAATTCTATATTTTCCAATTCCAACACATAATCACAAATTCTAAAAACTATATATACTCCCTCTCTTTATATTTTTAATTACAATTTATGTATTTACAGTATTTAACAATTAAGAATCATCAACTTCTCTCAATTCTCAATCTTTCTCAAAGTTTCATACTTTCAATATTCAAGTTTCAAATTTCAATCATATTATTTTGTAATTGTGAAGATTTCAACAATCATTTGGTGAATTTTGGAGTAGGAATCTTCTTCAAACTTCAAGTTTCGACATCAATTTTTCAATTTTCGATTATAATCATTTGTTCTTTACACAAGCGTTTTGGTAACTTCGTTCCACTCTCTAATCTTATATTTATTTTTTGTATTTATTATTTGTAAGTTGTTCTTGTTATATTTTATTTGTTCTTGTTAAATTTCGTATTTCATAATTTATAATTTTATATCATGGAGTCTTACTAAAAAAAGTGGAGGTAAAAAAGGTATTGTACACGGAAGTAAAAAATATGCTTACAAAAGATAAGAAGGGTTCTAGTTCTTCTAAATCTAATTTTCCTCTTGTTAGAATGAATACTGATGAATTTACTCATGTGAATGAAACTAGTTTTTCTCGTCCCGGTCCTATAGAAATTAATTCGGATACTCCTATAATTCGCGAAGAGGTTTATGAAAGATATTATGGTAATTATCAAGAAAATGAAGAAGTAGAAATTGATGAAGAAGATTTAGATGATACACCGACTAGTCCCGACCTCAATAGTACTAAAGTTTCACCTCAGGAGGTACAATCCTTCGGTTGGAACTAGTCGTCCCCCTATTGTTCCAACTAGAGGTAAGACCAAGGTACAACGTGCTTTAAAATCACATTGTGTGGAAATTTTGTTATTTGAATGAAGAAAAAACTTTTAGTATATGTAATATTTGTAAACAACATTTTAAATATACATCTGGTGGGAGTGGAGGTTCAACGGGGGGATTAAAAAACATTTTGATTAATAAGTCATAGTAAAGAGTGGTTTTGCATATATATCTTCTCTTGATGTTTGAGAAAAATTCAAACATTGAAACATCGGCTAGAGGGGTCAAATATGGTTCAAGGTGAATTAAATACTTCGAACCCAAGTGATCCTCTTACACATCGAACCTATAATAAGGATCGTGATCGTGAAAATTTTGCTAAAATGATTGTTGTTTGTGGTTTACCTTTTAGTTTTGGAGAACATCCGGGTTTTATTGCATATATTCGTGATACATATAATCCGGGTTGTTGTTTGTGGTTTAATATTTTTGTATTTCAAAATATTAAAATAACTAAATTTTTTTAAATCATTTTTTGAAATAGCTAGATGTGTCATTCCGTTTATCCCATCGGTTCCATCCCGATATATAGTGGGACGGGACGGAATCGTGTATCCGTACCGATAATTCCGGTCCGATTCATCCCGGTACCGGTCAACAAACCGGTCAACCCATCCTGTTCCGGTCCGGTACCGGTTCATTCCGGTCCGGTGATTCCGTTCCGGTCCGACGCCCAGTCTTAGACCCCATGACGTAATCTTGCTCAACATTAGCAACATGTATTGTTGTCTATTACTGTCAATTTCATTTATTCTTCAATTTCTCTTACTTTTTCCCCCCTCAACCAGCCTTCTATCTCTTTTGTACTCTCTTTCTCAATCAATTTTATTTATGTTTCATTTGCTTCTGCTAAATTGAAAACCAATCCTTCAACTTGAATCCTCAATTTGATCTTAGAAGACACGTTTTTGTACCTCTGCTTGCTGAATAAGGAATTTTCTGATTATTGAGTACGTTATTCTAGAATTTTGTTATTGCATGTTTCTAATTTGGTTTGATTTACTCATGGATGTTTGAAAATTCGTTTTCCCCTTCTTATTCTTCTCACTTCTCTATTTTTTGTTTGCCAAGTTCACATTTTTTTGGAGTAAATATCTCAAAAGGTCATCAAATATGTGAAATTATTTAAGAAAGTCACTCAACTTATGAAATTTCTTTTATAAAATCACTCAAGTTAAACTATTTTTTCTACAAAATCATTATAACCAAAAGATAAAAAGAGATAATTACACAAATTACCCTTCAAGTTTAATTTCATAATACTTTCTTCCCTTTTACTTAAGAATATTATGTTTACCTCTTTTTTTTTAATTATAATTTTCTTAACTTAATTAATATTAACTCAATTGTCCAAGCATTAAGCATTAATGCACTTGGCTCAGGCTTCGTCTCTTCAAGTAAATTTTTAGCTGGTCTTATAGCAAACAAAAAAAAAATCATGAACTGGATTTTCAAAATATTCATATCAATAACTATTACCCTATTAAAAATAATGAGGAAACACGACAACAAAATAGTGAAAATGAATAAAAGAAGACAATAAACCTGTAATTTTTCAAAAAAAATATCAACCTATAATCCTTTCGATAGTCCTGCTTCCTTGACTTTTAATTGAAATTTCATTTTAACTGGTGGGTTGAATATTTGATACTAGTGTTTTAATAGGAGTATGAATTATTTAGTGTCAGGGATGATAATAGGGTGGAGCGGAGCAGAGACAAGGCGGTTTAAGCCTTAACCCGAAAAATATTAACCACCCCACTTTTTTGTGTGTGTTTTAGACCCAGCCCTGCTCCGTATCAATCCGCACCCAACCCGGCCAACCCGCAACAGTTTTATTTTAAACAAAAAGTTAAATCAAATTTAATAATGCTAAATTATTTTTACATCTTTCAAAAGCCAGCAAATTTAGATAGATTATGTAATTAAGGATAATATCTTTTTATTTTAAGTAGTATTATTTGTTCATAATCATATTTCACATCTTTCCAAAAGCCAACAGATTTAAATGGTAATCAGTTTTTTTTGTAGCAGTGAGGCAGTGATGCATTAATTTTGAAAAATTGAGTTTGTAAACTTAATTTTTAGTTTTCGCGAAAAAAAATTCAAATAACATTAAAAAATAAAATATAAATAGTTTTTATGTGTACAAACATGAAATTCAGCAAATAAAAACATAAGTTAATGCAAATTCACGTTTTTAATTTTACTGAAAAATAAAATTATGAACTCATTTTAAATTAAACTTTTGTTTTGCTTAAACCCACTACCGCCCCGTCCCTGCCCCATCCCGTCCCGCTCTGCATAGCCTTAAACCCGTAATCACTACGCATAGCTTACAAACCACCTCCGCTTCATTGTCATCCCTATTTAGTGTGGCGTGCATGTTTGTATGGAGTAAAAAATTAATTTGTTTTGTGAAGTTGGATTTTTTTTGTTGGTAAATTGAATAAAAAGATGCTATAAAATCAATTAAATTAAATAATATATGATAAAGGGCAACTTAGTTAAATAATAAATTTTTATATTAATCATAATTAGGTTAAGAAAATAAATATGAGAAAAAAAAAATAAGAGAGATAAGTCAAATATTATAAACTACTTGGGGGGTGGTTTATGTAATTATTTATTTTTATCTTTTGGTTATATTGATTTTCTAGAAAATTAGTTTAACTTGAGTGACTTTATAAAATGAAATTCATAAGTTGAGTGACTTTATTGATACAAAACTAAGTTGAGTGATTTTCTCAAATAATTTCACATACTTGAGTGAACTTTTGAGATATTTACTCCATTTTTTTGTGGTCTCAATATGTAGAGTATTTTGTTTCGCACTTCTTTAATTCTGCATTTTTTTTTTGCCTTTTTGAGTTGTTTGTTGTAGAATATTATGTGTGATTTTGACCATTAACTCTATTTTTCATTTTTTGCACAATAATTTTTGGTTATTCCTGCAGGAATTCTATTGTGAAATATGTAGTCCCGGCTCATTTTGGATGATATTTTCAGCTTTGCTAAACACTTCGAATGTTATGCATTTATAGGTATTTCTCACAACTGTATATCAAGTAAAAATGATCTTTTGCTATATTCATTTTCCAGTTTTCTTGCAGAGCTTATAAGCATATGCCTTCAACTTAGATTTTGTTAGGAGTGATTCTCTCTACTAATTGTTGTATATACCCAATCTCCATTTGTGCAAGTAAATTTTATCATTATTTGGGATATAAAGTTATAAACTATGTATCAATATTATTTTGGACTTCTCACATTTATAGGGGATACGTTGATGATAGCAGCATGTGGTACTATAAGGTTCCTATTTTAACTCTTGCCTCTTTTACTTGAAATTAATTTTTTCATTCAGATTTTGTCAAGTGATGAGTCAGTATGATGTCTCTGTTGTTGAACCTGAGATTTCCTTTTTTGGCCAAGTAGACTGGGGTGTTGAAATCTTGATTTTGTTGTCCAATTCTATGTCAACTTAGGTTAGAATTACTTAGAAAAAGTAGTTTCAAACTATGGGCAAAAAAGCGACTCGTAAGTTAAAAGTGAAATGTTATAAGTTGGGATCTTTCAAAACCAAAAAATAGCTTAAAATTCAAGAGTCACTAAAAGTAAGTCAATTCAAACATCCACTTAATTAGGTATTTTCAGTTTGTTGTCTCAAGGCCATATCCACCGGTAAATACTTTCAAAGAACACTGGAAGATGACATGTTTCCAAATTTTCAAATCAACTGTTGAATCAGATTGTTAAATTTCCTAAATTGACAATTGAAAGAGGTCAGTCCACCTAATTTTCTCAAAATACGTTGTAATTGATACAGTTTCATTCAAGTTAGATTTATCTAAATACAAGTTTCCTTTAATATATTTTGCAAATTATTTGATTGCTTGCAACGAAATTGTCATTGAATTGATTATCAAAAGATCAAACTGCAAGATAATAGCCTCTAGCTATGTGAATGGTGTAAATCCCACTAAAGAGACTTCAACTTTGAAGAACTTGATAAGAAACAACAGAGTTTAAAGAGTATTTTCAAAACTAGAAAATTAAACTAGTAGAGAAAATAGAACCAGAAACAGATTAGAAACAATATACAAAATATTTTTCTTAAAGAAGAAAATTGAGTCGACTGAATGCATAGTGTCCCCTTAAGGAAACTATTCCGCTCAAGTACCGAGGTTAATGAAATATATCCTCTCAGGATAGAACGATCTTACTCACCGGTGTATCAGTATCTAAAACCACGGTGTCAGCGAACCACTCAACGGCAGTAAAGTACACTTAGAATACTAGATTTAGTAGTAGTAAAAGAAGTCAAGAAAATTCATTCAACTAAAATGAGAGGAAATCCCTCAATTTATAGAAAACAATGAATAGTGTGAAAAAGTTCTTATTATGCCTTACCAGAAAGGTCACAAACCTTTGGAAAAGTCACAATCTTTCGAAAATGTCACAACCTTTCATAAAAGTCATAACTTTTCATAAAAGTCACAACTTTTCATAAAAGTCACGTCACAACTTTTCATAAAAGTCACGTCACAACCTTTCATAAAGTCACAACTTTTCATAAAAGTCACAATTCTTCAAAAAAGTCGGACATCTTCATTTTCCATTCACACCTTTTAAAACCCAACAATCCCCCACATGAATGGGGAATGACTCCAAGACAAAGAAATAGACAAGTATGTGTACTTTACAAGCAAGAATTAATTGCATCTGGATAAGTAGGTTTCCCCTTGGACTTTCCGTAGTGAACATATGTCGGATATACTCGGTCAATCGGTAGATGCGATATCTTTGAACCAACCCTTTAGAAAAGTCACAATCTTTCAGAAAGGTCACAATCCTTTCATAAAATCACAACTTTACATAAAAGTCACAACTCTTCATAAAAGTCGGACATCTTCATTTTCCATTCACACATTTTAAAACCCAACAATAAACTCTTTAAAACAAGACAATGCCTTGTTCTCACATATATTTGATGATTGCAGGTCCAAAATTCAAGCACTGGCACAGTTTGATAAGTCGGTTTCCCCTTGGACTTTTCGTAATGAACATATGTCGAATATACTCGGTCAATCGGTAGATGCGATATCTTTGAATCGTCGAGCTTTGGTGTATACCTAGACAACCATAAGTCACACAATTAACCCTTTACCATTTATGGTTCTTACGGTTGTGTTCGTTTCAGCCATGAACACCTCCTGGTTTCATGAGTGTATAGAGAGATGGACTTTTGACAATCATCCTCTTTGAAGCAGCTTACACTTCACACTCACATAGGTGATTTCTAAACGTGTTATTGTGTAGATACACTATTTGGTCAAATATGTCAAATTTAGCAAATCATTAAAAACTTTAAGCTTTATTAACTCATTAATAAGCCTTAATGTTGTATCCTTGTTCATGAGCATTGTCTTCATCTTGGGAATGGATTAAGTTGGTTGACAATGCCGAACCGTCAGTCACAACTTTTTTTTCTCCTTGAATCTAGCTCTTGGGATCTCCAGTCTGCTAGATAGAGTTACCGTCATGATGACTTGTCCTAAGCCGTAAACCCATTTCCTTAGATGATCTTTCAAGTTTCTCTCTAGTTAGGCCTTTTTGTAAGTGGATCCGACACATTATCCTTTAACTTTACATAGTCAATTGTGATAATTCCACTAGAGAGTAGTTTTCTAACGGTATCATGTCTATGTCTTATATGACGAGACTTTCCGTTATACATCATGCTCCATGCCCTATCTATTGCATCTTGACTATCAAAGTGTATGCATACTGATGCCAAAGGTTTGGGCCAAAAAGAATATCTACCAAGAAATTCTGGAGTTTTTCAACTTGTTCACCAGCCTTATCTAGACCACCTAGCTCAGATATCATTGTAGAGCTAGCGATACATGTATTTTTTGGAAGATTTCCAAAAGACTGCTCCTCTACCAAGAGTAAATACATATCTACTTGTGGATTTTACTTTATTTGATCCCGGTGATCCAATTTGCATCACTATATCCTTTCAATACTGCTGGATATTATTATAATGCAAGACATAGTCTTCAGTATGTTTTAAATACCCCAAAAACTCTTTCCGTTGCCATCCAATTAGTTTGATTGGGATTACTTGTGAACCGACTCAGTTTACTAATAGCACATACTATATATCTGATCGTGTACACTTCTTGATATACATCATACTTCCCAATACTCTAGCACAATCCAATTGTGAGTCACTTTCGCCTTCACTCATTTGAAATGCAAAGCTCACATTTATGGGAGTCTTGACAATATTGAAATCCAAATATTTGAACTAGTCAAGTACCTTTTCGATGCAATGAGACTGTGACAATACTAAACATTATGGAGTTCTAAGAATTCTTATACGTAAGATCGCATCAGCAACTCCAAGATCTTTCATATCAAACTTGCTTTCTAGCATACATTTAGTAGCATTTATGTCATTAGTGTCTCTACTGATGAACAACATGTCATCAATATACAACAACAATGACCTTGTGATTTTAATGTAAACACATTTATCACTTCCATCATTCTTAAATCCATTTGCCAACATGGTTTGGTCAAATTTCTTATGTCATTGTTTGGGTGGTTATTTTAGTCCATGGAGTGACTTAACAAGTTCACACACTTTCTTTTCTTTACCAAGAACCACAAAACCCTCGGACTGTTCCATGTAAATTTCTTCCTCCAATTTTCTATTTATGAAAAATGTTTTCACATTCATTTGATGAATTTGGAGGTCATACACCGCATCTAATGCAATTAACATCCGAATGAATGTAATTTTAGTTACTGGTGAGTATGTGTCGACAAAATCAAAACCTTATTTTTGTCTACAACCTTTGACAAAAATTCTTGCTTTGTATTTGTCAATAGTTCCATCGACTTTCATTTTCCTTCTGAAGATTCACTTTGAACCCAAAGGTTTATTTTCTGGAAGAAAATCAATTAACTTCCAATATGGTTGCTCAAGATTGAATCAATCTCACTATTGACACCATCTTTCCAAAGGGATAAGTCTATAGAAGGCACAAGAAATGTTACAAAATCATATTCGAAGGAAGTAGATGTCCTTTGACATTTACTACGCCTCTGAATCTCTTTAGTAAGTACATTCTCCTTTTTTCTTTCCAAGGTATTTTAGACCCTTCACTAGACTATTCAAGTCTAATTTTACAGGCCACAATCATAAGTCCTATTTTAATCCTTTTAGGAATAGGAACTTGGACTCTGGCTAGACACCCCCATACTTTGAAATATTTCAAGTTGAATTTTCATCCTTTCCATTTCTCATATGGAATAGATTGTGTCCTGAACAAACAAAACTTTTTTTTGCTTTCTTTCTGAAAAGACAACTTTTTGTTGTTCCCTTTTGCTGTAAGGATAGTTTCTCCACACAAGTTTTGTGGTAAACCTGAACTTATAAGTAATGTACCTATCATTTCCTCCAAAGTTCGTTTTTTTTCATTCTGCAATTCCATTAGATTGAGGTAAATAGGGCAGTAGTTTGATGTATAAATCCACTTTCCAAACATATTTCTGCAAAAGGAGATTTCTATTCTCCATCCCTATCACTTCTTATCTTTTTTCCAACTAATTTTCAACTTCAATATTATATTGTCTAGACATTTCTATTGCTTCATCCTTACCATTCAGCAAATAGACATAGTCGTTTCTAATGCAATTTTCAATGAAAGTTACGAGATACATTTTCCCACCACGAGATGGTATTAACTTCATATTACAAATGTCAGTGTAAATCAACTCTAAGGGATTAGAATTCCTTTCAACAGATTTATAAGAATGTTCAGCATACTTAGATTCCACACAAACTTGGCATTTTTATTTATTGCACTCAAAGTTAGACAAAATTTCTAAGTTGATCAGTTTTCCTTACAAGGTTTTGTAATTGACATGCCCCAAGTGTTCATGTCACAAACAGTTTGACTCAAGCAAGTAAGAACAAATAAAATTATTGAGTTTGAAAAGCTATCTGCGAGGTAGCTTGTTCTCACAAATATTTTGTTCCTCTTTCTTACAATTTTGGGTGATACAAACACTGTTGAGAGTCATCACCTTGTCAAATGTCATTTTCGGAAGGACCTTTCCATTAACTTTCAATTTGATTGTTATAGAACTACCCATGAACAAAGTTTTCATCGGGTCCAATAAATGCAATATAGTCCAAATGCTTCTTTTACAAAACATGACAAATGACTAATTCACCAATATTCATGTCTATACAAATAGTTATATTTAATAGACATATCTTTTCATAAAAAATCAAAATATTTTGAGTGACACTTTTTTCATAAAAGAACTCAATCATTTTGAACAAGTATACATATAATTTGGTAGTTTCATACTAGTCATACCATATACTAGTAAACTAGTAAACGAGAAACTCAACGACCACAATATCAAATATACTCCAAGAATTTTGTGGGTCTAACATAATACAAAAGCATCATCGAATTTCATATCTTGTGCTCCAAATTTAAATTAGACACTAAGTCTAATTTTATCTTTGTCATATGCAAGGAACCCCCCTCATTTTAAATATGATCTCAAAAATATTTTTCAAGTATTTGAAAATAGTTTTTCCACATATTTGTTTTTTCTCTTGCTATCAAAGTGTCATTGGCAACATGAAACCACTTTTGAAAATATTATTCTACAAAAGAATTATAGTGCTTCAATTCTATTTGACAATTTTTATACACTGTCAAAGTTCATTCCATAGAGGCACAAAATCACAAACTCTAAGTCACTAGTATTTTTCCTCTATCACAAATATACATACCACTTAGTATTTAAAATACTAACAATAAATACAAAAATATTTGTACAATTTGTTTCTATATAACAATGAAGTTTATAGAAAATCACAAGTACAACATTGATTTATTATGTGAAGTTTTCATATTCTTCAAATCAATTGCATAGTCTAATTTAGCCAGAGTAGAAAACTACAAAAGTTTTTAGTCTACAAAAATCAGACACAATCAAATTTCACATGGAATACAAAACTACAAAAGTTTTTTTCAGTCTCCAAACATAATTGAACATATTCATAGATTATCACATAGATATGTTTTTCTTTTCAAATAGTCTTCCAACTATAACATTTTGACATCCTATTTTATCAAACAAAAATGTGCATCTCTCATTCTGCAAATTACAAAATTTTAAAGGCAACACTTTTTGCCAAGGAAAATTCATTCAAAAAACCATATGGTTTGCAGATCTTTTTCCAAAGACATACATGATAAATATCAAAACTGTTAACTTTTAGAAACTATTTTCCTCCTTAGATAAATAATAAAAAGGTTACCTGGTGTAATCTTTAACCGAAATACCACCAATTCTTCTAGTACATTCTCACTTCGACCTTGCTAAACAAAGCACCGAATTCTGGAGAAGTAATTCATTAATCTTCTACTTCCATGATCTAGTTTCTCTCAATAAGTAGAATACAAGAAATACCAACAGTATAATAATTTCCTTAAGATTGTCGTCCATCTTGTATTCCTAAGACACTTAGAACAAAAACTTTGAAGAGCTTGATAAGAAACAACAGAGTTTAAAGAGTATTTTCAAAACTAGAAAATTAAACTAGTAGAGAAAATAGAACCAGAAACTGATTAGAAACAATATACAAAATATTTTTCTTGAAGAAGAAAATCGAGCCCACTGAATGCACAGTGTCCCCTTAAGAAAATTATTCCCCTCAAGTGCCCGAGGTTAATGGAATATATCCTCCCAGGATAGAACGATCTTACTCATCGGTGTATCGGTACCTAAAACTACGGTGTCAGCGAACCACTCAACGGCAGTAAAGTACACTTAGAATACTAGATTTAGTAGTAGTAAAAGAAGTCAAGAAAATTCATTCAACTAAAATGAGAGGAAATCCCTCAATTTATAGAAAACCATGGATAGTGTGAAAAAGTTCTTATTGTGCCTTACCAGAAAGGTCACAAACCTTTGGAAAAGTCACAATCTTTCGAAAAGGTCATGACAACATTTCATAAAAGTCACAACTTTTCATAAAAGTCACAACTTTTCATAAAAGTCACAACTTTTCATAAAAGTCACAACTTTTCATAAAAGTCACAACTTTTCATAAAAGTCACAACTTTTCATAAAAGTCACAACTTTTCATAAAAGTCACAACTTTTCATAAAAGTCACAACTTTTCATAAAAGTCACAACTTTTCATAAAAGTCACAACTTTTCATAAAAGTCACAACTTTTCATAAAAGTCACAACTTTTCATAAAAGTCGCAATTCTTCATAAAAGTCGCAAATTTTCATAAAAGTCACGACTCTTCATAAAAGTCGGACATCTTTATTTTCCATTCACACCTTTTAAAACCAATAGATAATAAACCTACAATATGCAACTTATATTACAGATATTGCTCTTGTTTCCTATATGTTATCTCCATATCTAAACGTAGCTAAGAATCTCACGGACAAAGGATTCTTGATTTACTGATCTGTTCAGCGCTGATAAATCTCAAATCCACCATCAACAAAATCCCCAAAAAGTATGCTGATTCGATTCAGCTTATCGAACTTCACTTACCAGAATTACCCGAACTTCCTCCTCATTACCATACGACTAATGGTCTCCCACCCAATCTCAACCACATCCTTCAAAAAGCCCTGAAAATGTCCAAACCAAACTTATCGAAAATCTGAAACCTGATTTGATAATTTATGACATATTGCAGCAATGAGCTGAACGTGTCGCGAATGAACCCAACATTCCAGCAGTTAAGCTCCTAACTTCCGGTGCAGCTATGTTTTCGTATTTTTTCAACTTACTGAAGAAACCAGAGGTTGAATTCCCTTTCCCTGCTAATTATCTCAGGAAAATTGAGCAAGTAAGATTGAGTGAAAGGTTGTCGAAATATAATAAAGAGAAAGAACCTGATGATGGGGATCTTCTTGCTGATGGAAATATGCAAATCATGTTGATGAGTACTTCTAGAACTATAGAAGCCAAATATATCGATTATTGCACTGATTTGAGCAATTTGTTGGAAAACTATTGGAAATTACGGAAATCTCGTAGCTTGAGGCGTGCCTATGACACTGTCCTTAAGGATATTTCACCGGTTAAGGTGTATCCCCATAATTCAACAAACTCTTCTAGTACTAAAAAACTAGGAGCCAGAATCTAACAAAAAATATATTTTACTTAAGAAAACCCAGCAAATAAATTAGGAAGAAAAGTTTTTTAATATAATCTTTCTTACTCTTCCTTTTTGCACATAAACGTACTATATATAGATATAGAAGTATATGGTAAATACCATACCATCAGCCATGTGCACAACTAATAAAAAGTAACTGTCAATATGCCATAAAGGCTTATAACATACTACCAAATATAGCCGTGCATACTAATGCACATTAAAACAAAATTATTGTCATAAAGTCTATCAAATACCACCAAATATTCTATAGGATTTTTGTAACTCCCAAATCAAATAGTAATTGATTAATGCCATAAAGGCAATTAACCACTGCCATATTAAGAAAATCAAAACGTTGCTACACAATTAAAATCCTTAATATATAATATTAGTAAGCTAAAGTAATTAAGGTAATAATATGTAATAAATAATTTCAAATATTATTCTTATACTTTTTAAGATAATAAAGATATTTTATCAACATTGGAGCTTATAGATTGGCTAGGAACAAAAGATGAGAATTCAACTGTATTTGTCTCCTTTGGGAGTGAGTATTTCTTGTCAAAAGAAGATATGGAAGAAGTAGCTTCCAGGTTGGAGTTAAGTAATGTTAATTTCATATGGGTTGCAAGATTTCCAAAAGGGGAAGAGCAAAATATTGAAGATGCATTACCAAAAGGTTTTCTTGAAAGAATTGGAGAAAGGGGAAGAGTTTTGGACAAATTTGCACCACAACCAAGAAATCTAAATTATCCGAGTACTGGAGGATTTATAAGTCATTGTGGTTGGAATTCAGCAATGGAAACTATAGATTTTGGGGTTCCTATAGTTGCCATGCCTATGCATCTTGATCAACCAATGAATGCTAGGTTGATCGTAGAATTGGGAGTCGCAGTGGAAATTGTTAGAGATGATGATGGGAAAATTCACAGAGGAGAAATCGCGGAAACTCTTAAAAGGTGTCATAACAGGAAAACAGGGGAAAAATTGAGGGTTAAAGTGAGAGATATTAGTAAGAATTTAAAATATATAAGAGATGAAGAGCTGCTCAAGAGCTAATTCAACTTTATAGGAATACTAATAAGTGAATCTTATGATTCAATTAACAAAATAATATAGTATGTGAGGTGTTTTTGTTTGTCTTCAAAATATATTGAGGTTGAAATAATGAGAAAAACATAGAACACCATGTAGGATTCAAATTTCCTTGTAGGATGCCACATAGGATGCGTGTGTCTATTTGTTCAACTTTATACAAGTTAAGTTTCTATGCATAAATGTGAGTTGAGGCCAAGTTAAATGGCATATATATGTATTATGCCTTTAATATAACTAGTACACAATAACAACACCATTCTTTGTCCCAAACATTGTTGGGTCGGCTATGTTTGTTTCACCTAAACATTACATCAACTATAATCAATCAGCATGAATGTCTACCTCAACGGAATAATTATCTAACAAAGCTATTGAATCAGAAGAAAATGTCATAGAACTTCCCATGATCTGATGGACAATCGGTTGAGATTGAAGAGGCTGAGGAGGTACTTGTAGCACTTCAACTTCGCCTTCAAGCATTTCTACTACTTTACTCATTGAAGGGCGTTGTATCGGATTTGTTTGTATACACCATAATGCAACTAAACTCAGCTTTCTAGCCATCTTCTTTTCATCATCATTCGCTTCTTCATCCATCACAATCTCTTTCCCCTTGTTGAACTTATCGCAAATATAATAAGGAAAGTATTGGCTGGAATTCTCTTCATTTGCAACTTCATTTCTCTTCAAGTCCAACATTTCCGTTAGCAGCATTCCGAAGCTGTAAACATCGGCTTTGTATGAGATTGCTCCAATGCTTCTGCTGATCAACTCTGGAGCAACATATCCAATCGTTCCACGAGCAGCTGTGAGAGTCACAATGCTCTTATATGTTGGATATAATTTTGCAAGCCCAAAGTCAGAAATCTTTGGAATGAAATTCTCATCCAAAAGAATGTTGTGTGGCTTGATGTCAAAATGCAATATTCGTACATCACAACCTCGATGCAAATACCCAATTCCTCGAGCCACTCCAAGAATAATGTCATACTTCCTCTGCCAACTTAACAGAGGACTTCCTTCTTGACTGGTGCTGATGTACTTATCAAGTGATCCATTGGGCATGAAGTCGTAAACAAGAGCACACTTTGTTCCCTCAACGCAATACCCCACGAGTCCAACCACATTGACATGATCAATCCTTCCGATGGTAGCTACTTCATTCATGAAATCTTGCCCATCAGCTTTAGGCTTGCTCAACATCTTCACTGCTATATCCCTTCCACTTTGAAGCTTTCCTTTGTTTCTACTCGTTTTTAGTGCAAATGGCTTCTAATTTTTTTGTCATTGTGGGAAAAGAACTATAATTGAAGATTTCTTAGTCCGCAAACAATACAGGTCATTGGTTTGCAAACAATCCAAATTTAAGCAAAGATTCTAGGCAAAAGTACTCATTACTCCCCTGAACTTGAAGTTTTTTATATGGTGTACACCTAAACTAAATTCCGTTTTAATTACCCCGAACTTGTTTATTCCTCCGTCGCGTACACCTTTTTTGTCCACCTGGCGTAGAAATTGACAACACACTCTACTAGGCGCGTGAGGAAGTGATTTTTTGCCACATCACAAAGCTACAACGGTAAAAAAAACGTAAAATCTCCATTTTTCTTTAATATTTGGCATATTTTAAACGAAAAAATAGGGCAAAAATGTAAAATGAAAAAGTAAAGGAAACAAAGATTAACACTTATTTGGTAAGAATTTTTGACAAATTTGAAATTCAAGGAGTTCCGTGAAATCAGCCCTTATTCAAAAAACTTTTAAACGATGAATTTTAATATTTGTCATATTTTAAACGAAAATAGGGCAAAATGTAAATGAAAAGTAAAGGAAACAAAGATTAACACTTACTTGGTAAGAATTTCAGACAAATTTGAAATTTAATCGACCAACTTCACGTCTAGAAAAATCTAAATCCAGAAGGAGTTCCGCGAAATCAGCCCTTATTCAAAAATAACTTTTAAACAATGAATTTAAATTTAAGAAATTTATTTTTTGCAATATTAATTTATCTAGGTGGCTATTATTTATCCAGGTGGAAATCCACATCACCACTTTTGCCAGTTGTCGCGCGCGTGTAGTCACAATAGGAGCAGGTGGACGAAAAAAGTGTACGCGACGGAGGAATAAACAAGTTCGGGGGTAATTAAAATGGAATTTAGTTTAGGTGTACATCGTATAAAAAGCTTCAAGTTCAGGGAGGTAATGAATACTTTTGCCAAGATTCTACCTTCTATCAAAAACTAACTTTCAAAAGGGCAAAATTAAACATACCTGGACTAAATTGAGGAAGATGAACAGATAAACATTAGACTATATGAACTTTTAGCACAAATCTTGAACGATTTTTCCCTTGATTCACAATTTTGGTTGTAAATCCTCAGCTAGGGGTTTGCGATTTTGAGAGAGAAACAGGGTAAAATGGAACAGGCTTTCACCCTTGTATTAATTTGAATATTAATTTAGTTTTTTTTAATTCTAATATCTACGTGTAAATTTTTTAATTAGTTGCCAGCCATTTAATGGAGCGTCTGCATTTCACGTGTTTGGGCTGCAATATTTGAGTGCTTTTTTATTTAAGAGTTGGATAGTTAAAGTGTCTCTTTATGCACTTTGAAAATTTAAGGTCAAAGTTAAAATTTGAAATCAAGTTAAGAGTCATATTTATGTGTTATGCCTAATTGATATTACAGAAGAAAACATATGGTCAGTAGTTAGCGATTTCCTTCAAAGTCCTAAGTTATAATACGAACCAAAAGTATAAATTGGTGACAATAAAAAAATCATACTCATAAAGTACAAAATAAAAAAAGCATAATACATAAATATGCCCTTTAGTTTGGTTTGAACTGACATCTATGCCGTCCTACTTTGAGTGTGCACAAATAGACACTTAAACTTATATAAAATTGAACAAGTAGACACACATGTCTTACGTGACATAATAATACACATAGAATGCCACATAGGACACAAAATTGCCATGTAGGACGCCATACAAATGTGTCTATTTGTTCAATTTTATACAAGTTTAAGTGTCTACTTATGCACACTCAAAGTTAAAGGTCATAGTTATCAACTGAAGCCAAGTTAAGGGTCACATTTATATATTATGTCAATAATATGATATCATTGTTATGAGTTGTGACTTTAATTATAGAAAAAATAAGGAACAAAATATAAAATTAATGCACAATCTTATGAGCTCCTTTTTATATCCACTTCGACAAGACGACCATCCTTCTATCTTATTATTTTTAGTCAAACTAAAACATGAATATAATAACCATATAATGTGTATTTTTCGATGACATACCAAAATAGTATAGTGGACAATTATTGTTGGATGGAGGAAACAAAATTTTAAAAAACTACTCCCTCTGTCAAACAATAATTGTACACTATACTATTTTGAGATGTCCAACAGTACTTGTTCACTTTATGAAATTAATGGATAATTTTTACGCTTAGTTCTTAATTTACATTTATCATTAATTATGATCATTTTCTTATTATATTTTTTAAGATATTATATTTATTATATTCAGAAGATAATATAGTAAAATTATTCTTTTATTTATAGTTTTTGTTGGACGGATGGAGTAATGTGATCATTTATAAAAAGTCATAGGTTTTCGTATTTTTCACATACATTGTTGTCATAACTTTTTGGGAAATTGACTAATGTGTGTTTTTCGATGAGCTTTTAATGTAAAAGTTTTAACGTACATTTGTGTAGATTTCCCTTTTGTCCTCATCTATCTTATGTTTTTAATTGTAAAGGAAAAAATTTCAAATATGTCATCGAACTTTAAGAAAAAATAGGTCAGTTTGTGCAATTGATTATAAGTTTGATTCATTTATGTTATTTTCATTTGAGATGAAATTCATCTATGCCATTATTTGTTAACTGAATATAAATTAGATGTTGCAAATTTATTCCGTATACGTGATTTGTTATGATTCGTTTACGTCATTAATTAAATCATTTTTAAAAGGGAAATGACTCAAATATGTCATCGAACTTTGAGAAAATGATCCATTTATGTCATTCGTTAAAAACTTTGCTCATCTATGTCATCTAAGTGAACAAATAATGACATGTATGAGTCTTTTCTCAAACGAAAATGATGTAGTTGAGACAAACTTTTAACAATGCCATAAATGGGCATTTTCTCGGAGTTCGATACATATTTGAGTCTTTTCTCTTTAATAATTAAGCAAGTCAACTCCATAGAGAAACCATCTCTCATTTCTCACCCTTCTTTCATTTCAAGAATTTAGTATACCATTTCAAGATTTTGATCATGGCTAAACAAGTTACAGAGCCTCTTGGTACTTTGAGGGTACTAATGTTCCCATTTTTGGCTTATGGACACATCTCTCCATTTCTAAACGTAGACAAGAAACTCGCGGATAGGGAATTCTTGATTTACCTCTGTTCTACGCCCATCAATCTCAAGCCAGTAAGAAAATCCCCGAAAAGTATGCTGATTCGATTCAGCTTGTCGAACTTCACTTACCAGAATTACTCGAACTTCCTCCTCATTACCATACGACCAATGATCTCCCACTCCATCTCCATAACACCCTTCAAAAAGCCCTGAAAATGTCCAAACCAAACTTTTCAAAAATCTTGCAAAATCTGAAACCTGATTTGGTGATTTATGACATATTGCAGCAATGGGCTGAACGTGTCGCGAATGAACACAACATTCCAGCAGTTAGGCTCCTAACTTCGGGTACAACTGTGTTTTCGTATTTTACCATATCACTGAATAAACAAGGGGATGTATTCCCATTCCCTGAAATTTATCTCAGGAAAAGTGAACAAGTAAAAATGAATGAAACGTTAAAATGTGCTAATTGTTGGAAAAATAATTCTAGTATCTCAAAAGGAATTATTTTATTTCCTATTATACTTGAAAGAGAATATTATTTTATGTCCTAAATATTTTCTCTCCATAAATAATATTCTATTGCCATTATTATTATCCTTTAATTAGTCATTATTTTATGTCATAATATGGTTGTTGCCAAACGTCTCTTTGCTGAAATGAATTGCCTTCAATTCATTAATTGTGTTCAATACCTTTTATGACTTTTGACTATTTCAACAATTGATAGATTAGAGAGGTTACTAATTTCCTATATAAATCTATTTTTTACCGATGGTGAGGGAGAGTAGATACAAGATAACAATTCTTCTTTTAATATATTCTTCTGTTGAGTTTTCTTTCTATGGAATCTTTGTTAGTTTCTGGCACCTAGTTTTATACTAGAAGAGCTTGTTGAATTCTGGGGATACACACCCATACCGGTTGAAATATCCTTAAGGACAGTGTCTTTCGAGACGCCTCAAGCTATGAGAATTTCCTATAAGAGTTATTGGTGAAGTAGTGAATTCGGTACAAGTGTTCGAAAAGAAGGTATTTTCCGTAAGATTACAACAATCTTAAGGATATTTCAGACTTCAATCTTACGGAATTCAACCAATAGCAACATGACAAGATAAATTTCTCACTGCTAATGTACGTTGATTTATGAAGCATCATTTGAAAATATTTTCTTTTAACAAAAGATAAAGGCATGTGTTCTGAGCTTTGTTTTTATTTTGCATTAGCTCGGGTATTTAGTTTCTCTTTGGATAATTGACAAATCATTTAATGATAATCAATCAAATTGATCCTTATTTGAAGTAGTGTATTACTTTTAAATAATTTGATACGCATATACACTTGTCAGTTCAAAAAGAAAAAGAGATTAGCCTAACATTTAGATTGGAATCAATTTTTGAGTTTTACAATATTGAGATTTTGTGGTTAAAAAATTGGTGTTGGATTACTAGAGATATTTTTCAAAGAGATAATTAGAAAGAATTAGAATATATTTATCGGTTTCTTTTATTTAATTGGATGACTTTGCTTAATATTTTGATCACCGATAATAATGTAGCATATTATTTGAGAAAAAGTATATAAAGCATGTTGTTTGATCTATTAAGTGTGCATTGTCAGTTTTGGAAAAGTATAAAAGATGACGAAGGTATGTAATGATAATATGTGTATATATTTTTAATGATTATTATTTGTGTGTGGTGAAATAAATCAACATGCTCCTTATGTGAAGAAGATTCGGAGAAATGATAATCCCGCTAAGTAAAAATAAATGTGACTAAGCAGATGATAAAATTGTTGTGGTCATTTCTCAAGTGAATTTTATGGATAATATGTGAAAGTGAAAGATTGGGTATTAGATATTTGTTGTGCTACTAAGCAATTTTGTGCTAACTAACATTATTTTGTGCTCTACACCCAAATTGAAAACTGAAGAATGTTTTTATATATGCTAGTGATTCTTGAACTACTTAAGTTTTTAGAATGAAAAACTCTTCTTAAAATTTCACATCTATTGACACTATCTGAGGTGGTACATGATATTAGTATTTTTACAATTTGAATCTTATGGAATTATGAAAAAAGATTGAATGAAGATTTTACTTGAGTTTGATTATGTATTAAAAATGTTGATAGGACAATGAATATTTTATACTTGATTGTTTGCGATAATTCTTGATGTGTTAGACTTCTAATCTATTTAATTTATTTTTGTTATGTTTTGGTGTATAGATTTATATGTTACATAGTAATTTGAAAACTTTATGGATGTTGAAAAAGTTAATCCTCTATTATGAAATATTCAAAAGTGTAGAGGTATCTTGTTAAGGCTGTGTTACATGATCCTTAGAAAAGAAAAATAAGATCTAAGTTTTAATTGACTCTACAGACACGACTTCATAGACACCCTAGGACTCTTGAACTCTGTGCTCTGATACCAAGTTTGTCACGTCCCGAGCCTAGACGTGGCCGACACTCGAGAACCATTGTTGGTCCCTAAGTGAACCCTTGGCCTGACTGACTACTTAGCAGAAGACTTACTCAAGAAAATTGAAAACTTTAAATGCATAATTAAACTCAATAGTCTCAATTAAACTCAACTCAAATAAATGTCTGGAAATACTTAATAAAGTATAAGTAATAGTTTTCAAGATCTCGAAACAGAAAGGAACATACTGAGAGACTCATCAACTCTAACTATCTATGAAGCCTCTAATACTATGATCGATGTCGGGACAAGATCCACGACAACTCAAAAATAACATGAATCTAAATGTGAAATTCTTCGAAAAGCAAGGAGACTCACCAAAGCTGTCTGAAGCGCAAAATGATCTCAACAATGCAGGTCGAAAGACATCAGTACATTTGAATGTACGAGTATGTAATATGGCTGAATTAAACAATAACTGAACTGAAGGACTTCAAGCAACTCAACTAAATCAATACATGGATATGAAGTGAAAATCCTTTAAACTTTAAAATAAGATATGCGATAAAATCAATATGAAAATAATATACTTTACTTGTGGGGAGTTTCTCTAATTGACAACCATTACTATGAGTCTAGCAATGATACACCGTTTCATCCATGTTGCAAGGGACATCCTATATCTTACTGGGGGTATAGGATGATACTGTAACTATGAATCCATCTAATAGGCCTTCTTAGAGGCAATGGGGAGTCACATGAAGAATCAGTGCTATTCTTATATCCTACGCCGGCTACGTAGTTTTATGAGACTTTTGAGTTATAATAAACTCTTATCCAGTTCGGTGCTCGATACTACTCCCAAAATAATCAATATAACTTTATGCTCAATTCATCCTTTACAAAGGAAGGGACTATTATTACTTTCTTGTCACTTTGCTTTTCTGAAGCACTTTTCAATACATCAATTATGCTCTTTCTCAACTGTCAAATGGTACATATGAAAACATTTGATTCTCTTTTCTAGGATTCTATTCAAAACTTACACTTTTAAAACGGCTCATGAACTTATCTTTCAAGCCCAAAATCAATACATGAGGAACTTCCATGCAATTTTCTTTGAACACATAACTTTACTAAATCAATAGGGTTCATGTGATACTAAGCATGAACAACATTATAAGATTCACATGCCAAAATAGGAATCAAAACCTCAACTTTTAAAGAATTGAATTCAAACACCAAGAACTATGAATGGATCCTTTAGATGTAACGATTTCTGACTGAATTGAGATGTAGGGCATGAGGACGAACTAGTCCAATACTATGAATAACCTTACATACCAGCTGGAAGAACGAAGTTCTTTGGCGGAATAAAAAAAACTTGAAGTACGCTCGAAACCCTAGTTTTTCTCCTCTTGGAACATTACTCTAATGACTTGAATTGTTAGTGAATGTAAAAGAACTGATTAACACTTACCAAGCCCTCAATTAGGTGTAAAACGTCGTGGTTTAGGGTTAGAATAAGGGTTAAAACGACGTAGTTTAAGTATCAAATTCATAGGAGAAAGACCAAAATAACCCCAACTTTTAAAACTGAAAAGGTGCCTTAAAAGGGAGGTTTCATGGACTGTTTAAGGTTTCACGGTCCGTGAAACACTTCACGGGCCGTCTAGCCGGTTGTCAAGCTTCACTTGCTCGACAGGGCAACACTAAAACAAATATAACTTTTTACTCCAAACTCGAAATGAGAAAAACCTGGTGGCGTTGGAAAGAGGACTCAAAGACCATAAATTTGATAGGTCACGGGCCACCTAATTCATTATGTGCTGAGAGATATGATCGTTTGAAGTTGACACCCAAAACTTAAAAATTTATGGGTGACTTGTACTGACCCCTAAACGGACCGTACAGGGTCTCATCTAGGTGAACTTCACCTTGGCAGCCTTGGACGGTCGTCCACCATGCTCTAAACGGGCAGTGGATCCCTAAACGGACCGTTTAGGGTGCCGTGAAGGGTCCATTGTCCATTTTGGGTTCATGGACTTGCTCGTTACCCCTCTTTAGTCCTTTTCGAAGTCCGAGGTGTTACAAAAGGTATACTCATGCATAATATCATGTTATGGATACGCTCAAACTAGTAATCACATCGGGTGTTGGCTACGTCCAGGATGTAGGCTCAGGAAACCTTTTTCATTCTACCCTTTCTCAAGGTCTAATTCATTACTCAAGGATTATTTCATCATATGACAATTTCCCAATGATCACAATAGCTAGTTCACATAGTTTCTTTCCATTAGCCGCTTTAGAAGAATTTTATGCTATAGGAAATCATTTTATAGGGCTCTAGTTCTCCTCAACATCATAAACAAGTGTTAATTAGAACATCAATTTCATCTTAAGAAGTATAATTTAACAACTTAGAATTGAAAGAACCGCTTATCATATCTATCCATATATTTTTCCATTATATTCATGAATTCTAGGTGACGAAAAAACTCACCCCAGAGAAGAAAATAGCCCTAGTTAGTTTTGAAAAAATCGCCTCTTTGAAAATTTTGGTCGAGTTTTTTTTAAGTTATGAGGGAAAGAATTGAATAAATTGACTGAAACATACATCTTTTTCTCGCATCATCCACCACAACGGTTGTCCCTTGGCTATGACTGACCCAATGTGGCAATGATCGACTCGTTACAACGACACCTGATATCATGCCCACCTCCTCTACAAAGAGTTGAAGTCTGCTACGACAGTCTCACTGCAGTGAAAGTCTCTCCTTAACCAGTAACTCGGGAAAATAAATAAATTTAGTCTCATTTCACAACACATGAATTTTATCCACAAGATATCACGACACAAGACAACTGTGGCAACCACTACAAGTTGTACATGATACGAAATCACTAACAATCTTAGAATCTCCTACGAAAGTCTAAATCACTAGATCACCTCCTAACGGAACACAATACAACAAAAGTATTTAAGAAAAATAGTAAATGATATGGCTACTTTTACTGAAGTACAAAAGTCCAATCAATATTTCTAAAGATATTCATAATTTTAAAGTACTATAGGTAAATAGATTTATATAGATTTGAGATTTGAAATCATTTGGTCTGATTTCACCGGGTTGGTTCCTTCAAATTACATGTCCAAACACTAATTTGAAATTATGATTAAAAATCATGATTTGAAATTATACGTACAGTGAACCTAGTTCACTCAAGTAATTTGTCACTCATCAAAATAATACATATAAGCTCCCTATCAAGATGGGACCTGCCGCAAACAATTTCGGCGTTCTTATCGATGAATTAGAGAGATTTGTATCAATGAGGATTATACCGTCACTATTCATCATCAACAAGGAACTATTTTTTTTTGTTGCACGCAGTGAATGCTATTATTGCTTAATCACTCTAATTGTATTTGAAATTCCTGTAGTTTTTTTTAACAAATTCAATTAACAAGCTCAACTTACACCTTGTTTGGATGGTTGTTACCTGTTGTGTTGTATTCTATTGTTAATTAAATACAATGTTTGTTTTGATTGTTACTTAAATTCTATTGTATCGTATCGTTTAAATCTATCGTTAGGAAACGACGAAAAGACCCATTTTATGTAACGACCGATTTGGTGTGTTCGTGTCGTTATCTTAATATTTTCTTCTCATTTTGTTTTTATTTATTATATTATTTAATAGTTATATTTCCTCTTTTATCCTACCTTTTCATAGTAGCTCTACCTCATACCCTACTCTTTTTTTTTTGTAAATTTATCATTCAAATTATAAATGTGTGACATTATGTAATGGCGAAAAATGATACAATCTATCCAAACACTATATTCATTTAAACAAAACCATACAATACAATACAAATAATACGATACGATATATTATGAAACAATCTGTAACAACCATCCGAACAAAGTTTTAGGGAAAGGAAACGACATGATTTTTTTTTCTTATTTTATGATAACCTTCAACACATAATAACTCTATTTATCCTAGTTAAGTGAGTGAAACATGATGTGAGCTCCATGTTGGGGTTGAAGAGTCATAACAGTGTAAGGAGCATGAGCATAAGTTGGTGAGAGCTTAAAGGAGAACTGCTTTAGTATCATAGACAGTGCAATCTTTGCTTCTATCATGGAGAAATTTTGGCCAATACAAGTCCTTGGTCCCCATCCAAATGGCATGAATGCCATCTGTGTTGGATCTTTGCAAGCATGTGAAATTCCTTCCGCGAACCTCTCTGGTTTAAATTCATCTGCATCGTCACCCCATAGCTCAATGTCGCGATTAATTAGCATTATAGGTAGTGTCAGATCCACTCCTGCTGGAATAGAGAGATCTCCTATTCTACATTCTTTGTAAGCGCGTTTGTACAAGGAAATCACCGGTGGATATAGCCGAAGCACTTCATTAAGTATCATAGTTACCTGCAAAAAGAAAAGAATCTCACTAATTCGTGCGATGGCTGAACCAGGATTCTCTCAGGGGTTCAAAATATGAAAAATGTAAACATACGAAGAAGTCAAAGAGGATTCAACATCTACTATATATACATAAAAAATAATTTTAACCATGTATAAACGAAGAAGCCAAACTGAATTTGTTTCGAAAGATGAACACTCACAATTTTGAGGTGACTTATTTCTTCAGCATCAGGATTCTTCTCCCTGACAACTTGTAGAACTTCTTCCCTTGCCTTTTCTTGCCAATCCTGATGAATAGCCAACACAATGAGAGTCCATGTCAACAAGCTCGATGTTGTTTCATGACCGGCAAGGTAAAACTGTTTGCATTCTTCTATTATGTCCTCCTTTGTCATCTGACTATTATTTACTGAATTATTCTCATTGTTAAATTGCAACAGCAGGCCAAGCAAGTCATCTCCCCTTGTTTCCCCTGTTCTGATCATGTTCTCTTTTGTGTCCACAATTGTTTTAAGCATTGAAGTGATCCTTCTATCCAAGTCCTTTCTTCTTCGATTCTTTTTCGTTGGAACAAATCTGTGTATCATGATTTTTCACTTTTCAGAACAGAAGAAGAAGCATTTGATGTTAAGAAAGTGACATGCTATAATTGTAAGGGAGTTTACCTAAAGCCAGGAATATATAACATTCCCATAGCCTCAATCACAAGTTGTTGTAGTTCTTTTTGTAGTTCTAGGATCTTCTTTCCATCTTCGAAGCTACTTCCAAATGCTGTTCTTGAAATGATATCACCGGCAAGTTGTTGAAATTCAGGCCATATATCTATTTCTGAAGTCCCCTCAGGGCTAATTGTTTTCATCCACTTCTCTATCGTAAACGTGCAACTTTCTGCAATTGTTGGGATCGTTCCCTGTAAACACATACAAAAATGAGTACGATATGCCCTATGATGACTGATTACATCAATTCATTATGTATGGATGATGAGATTCCGTTGATACAAAGCCAATTCCAATAGACTTATTGGAGAGTGGTACTTCTTCTCCCCAAGTTATAGGGTTATTTTGCCAAGTTCCTTAGAGAGAGTCGTCTCACCACCTAGGTAATCTCTAGCAAAAGGCTCGTTGTACTTTTGAAATTATGATTTCAGAATCTACTTTATTGAAATTTTGTTACTAATTTATTGAAATTCATGTTGAGTGAGTTGAATGTTACACTAAAAGCCACAAAAAAAAGCATGGTTGAAGTTGAAAAAAGTAACCTTCAATTTGTCCAAGTGGAAAGCAGGATTCATTATCTTTCTGTGCATAGCCCATTTTTCACCTTGTAGAGTTGTCAATCCTTTAGTAAGAATCAACACAAGAGGGTTCAATGGTGGTAAATGAAATTGGCCTTGCTTGTTTAAGAGCACTTCTTTTATCAGTGTTGGATCCATGATGATCAATCTTGGTGACGTCCCAAGCCAACTCAGAGATATCTTCCCTGCAACCAAATTCATTTTAGCTCATACTTAGAGTAGTTAAAAAGAATTATTCAAGCGAATCAACATTGAGTTTCAAATTACACCGGTGGAGTTTCACCTACTAATACTTGAGCTCGTTGTCCTAGAATATTCATAAAGTTCAAATTATGGATATACCACAATAGTGGTAAAACTATATCAACTTACCATATTTTTGGACCATATAGTGAGTGAAGGGATCAACACGCGACACAATATCGTGGGTTAAGCTAATTGGTTTGGACCATGCCTCATCCATTTGATTGCCAACATCTTTGAGGTCTCCAAGCAACAACTTGTATTGAGTTCCTTTGAATCCTTGCCGCTTCAAGCGCTTTTCCAGCAATTTTGGTTTTATGAAGATGGAGTAGGAAATTTTGACAAGAAAATAGCTTAATATAAGCAAGGGAAACAGTAGTAACAGAGAAAGGAATACTACTAGATTTGTCATCAGTAATGAAAAAGTGGACTACTTTTAAGTTTGAATTCTGAGATAACCACCATAGGAGGTTGGTCTCTATATATATATATATATCCATTCCCAACATTTGGCCTTTCAAATTTAGTCAAACCTACTTGTTGGCAAAGATAAAATGTTGACAAAGGATAAACTAATCTTGGAGAATAAGGCAACAATTGTATATGTTTTTTGTCTAGACTAAGAACTAATTAGTATATAATATGTTTGATTAAAGACTAGGACCAAACAAGTTAATTTCAACAAAGGTGCAATAAAATAAAACAAAAAATATGGATGGCCGATTAGGAACCAATATGATATATTAGTTGTTCCGTGTTCGTGAGATTTACCTTTGATGTAGCAAATATTAGATTAGTATTAAAATATAATTGTTGGTGCTGATTAATTAGAATACAAATTCAAACTTCCAGTGTCTCAAGATAAATTACTTCAAAACTTGTTATTTCTTTATTTTTGGATAATTATTGGTGAATATATAGTTGCTTTCGTGGAGAGCAAGATAGATCGATTCTGTTTTGCCTTCTTGTTGTGTTTGGGCTGGGCTCTCAACCACATGGACAGTTCAATGTGCTCATCGGCGTCTGACCCATTAGCATGACATATTGAATATGCTTTTTTTTTCCATAGCCAACTATTAGTAACATTTGGTGCCGGTGCCGGTGCCGGTGCCAATTATGATGGTCGTAGTCAGTTTAGCCCCACAAACCCAGTCCACTTGCAGCCATGTTGATCAAAATGACTAAGTTTAATGACTTGACTAGTTACTAGCCCTTGTATTATAAGATTCTCTCACCATGTGGTCGACATTCCATTTCTCAGGTGCTCGATCCCATCCCTAATAATCACATGCATTTACATAGTTCCCAATTGCAATAACATAACATTAATTTATTTAACAATGAACAATATTAGTATACGACTATACACTGGCTTCATAGACATAGTCCTTTAAGGTTGTTGGTATTGGCAAAAATAGGACAACTGTAAAGTCATTTTCAAGTGCCCCTTTGCTATTTCTCTATCTCCTCCTGAATTGGATCATCAGCAAGTTCTACGGCCAAGTTCACCTGAGCATCTGCATCGGAGTTGGCCATTGGACTCGTATGAGGGGAAAAAGAATGTGAATTCTGAGCTCAATAATTTGTCCTTTGATGTTTTGGATACTATCTATATTCTATAACGTACCCTGCTATAAGAATTATCACATAAATGTCTATGCTACGAAGACACATTTTCCTCATTTTGACAATTTCATTACTGATGCAGGTGAACAGTAATAACAACTGCCTTGCAGGAGGAGTACTTTCAGTTAGAAAAGAAAAGTGGGGTATACTACTACACTTAGCTGTCCAGGCAATTATTAGCCGCTATATTGCAAAAGAAGTAAATGAACTATTTCATGCTTGATGCATGTCCATTTATTCAATAATTCAAATTAGTTGAACATTACTATCAACAGTGTTGGAGCATCCTTTTCTACTCCTGATTACTATACCGGGCTCTGTTTTTAGAACAACCAAGTAGAGTTTCTACACGCAATTGTCATGTTATAGAAGCAGTTGAGCATCCATCAACATCAGCCAAACCTTTCAATGGAAACAATAAATACCCTTGTCACCACTTAAAAGATGCTGTACTTCAATTATATATCCCAATCGAAAGAGACAGTATGTGGAGAGGGGGGGGGGGGGGAAGTAGTGGGGTAAACTGAAAGTGGAATTATGGTAGACAAAGAGCGGAAAGGAACAGCAAGATGGAAATAAGTCTGAGTTGCATTTTTTTGCCACTGTAAACAGTGTGGATAACTTTTTGGATTTTGTTAGTTCTCTATCTCTAGTACAGTAGAGTAGTAGGGCTCCTTTTGACTGTTCTCAAGTTTTTGCCACGCTAGCTCCATATATTTCTGTTTGGAGCAGCTTTCTTGCACATTGTGCTTTGTGACTTTGCATCTTCTTGATGCTTTCTAATATCATTTAATTACTTTACCAAAAAAAAATAAAAAATCTGAGGTGCCTAAATAAAATTAAAACTAGAAAGATTGAAGTAAAATGGTCCTTCTCACTTGTGATATGCTATATAGAAAAAATACAGTTTTCAACCGATACTTAAGTTCCTAAATAGTGTTATCAAGTCCTAAGATAGTGAGCAGTTAATTCGAATACAAAATAAGGAGAACTGACACTTCTTACTTAAGTAGTCAAAAGTATTGCCTGAATAAAGTATTGCTGGAGAAATAGCAGGGGCACTTTCTTACTTGCATTCCTGTGCTATTTTCCACATAGATATCAAATCAAGTAATATATTGTTGGACGAGAATTATAGAGATGTGGTTTCTCATTTTGGCTTCCAAGATTCGTTCTTCTTGAAAAGAATCACTTAACAACAGAAGTTGGAGGCACATACTGTTACTTGGACAGTGAATACTTTTGATCTAGTCAACTTAATGATAAAAGTGATGTTTTTGCATTCGGTGTGGTTCTTCTGGGACTTCTTACAACTCAGTTGTATGCATCTAGTAGTCAAAAGAACAACAATACGTTTCAAATCAATGTATAATGAAGTCGTCTACTAGAAATGGTAGATCCTGAGATTGCAAGAAGCGTTTAAGGTCAGGGGATGATCCACATTGTTTTGAATGCCATTTTTACAGGTTAAACTTTCTATCTTTCACCTATTATGTTATCACTTCCTTCCGAGGGTTATAGCCTGCGTAATCAAACAACTTTTGTGAGAACAACCATACAAATCTGGTTCATTTTGTCCTGGAAAACGACTACCTGCTAAAACATCACTATTGCAGTGTATACAGCAGTCACCTTCATGTATGGCAACCGAAGCTAAATAGTAACGAGAAAGTTCATACTAGATTGGATGACAAGCATGAGAAAAGGCTATATTGAAAAGGAAACATTTGGAAAAGTTCAAAATACAAAAACAGTACATCCCAATTACGACGGATAACTGAATTTATTTAGCATGTTTAAACGCAAATCATCAGTACATAGGGCAATTAACTCTAGAAAGAGGCAAGATTAACCTCAACTGCTGATCATAAGCCTTCTCAAAGGCTAGCTGATTGAGTAGGAAGAACAGCATAATCCACCACAACAACACCATCCAAAAAATCCTTAACCTTCTCTTTCTGCTCATTTGCCAGCTCTGTTTGTGACTCCAAAGCTTCCAATTCATCCACTCCCTTGAAAACCGCAATTGAAGCAATCGAAAAACCTTTCGCCCTACCCGGAGAAAAATTCTCCCCAACAGTCAACTGTTCAATCCCGGGGAATTTCTCTTTGATTCCCCCAACCGCACTCAAAACTTGTGATTTTTCATTTTCCCCCAAATTCTCCTTCAATTTAAGAAACGTCAGCCTCATCGCCGAACCAGGCGGCACACCAGTCGGACCGGAGAATTCAATCGGAACCCAATCAACGGCCATGATGTCATCAACCATCGGCAAGACGTATTGCTTAACAACACTTACATGGTCAGGGTGTGCAGAGTAATCAGCCAAGTCGGACTTAGACTTGTACCGAGAATGAAGTAGGTGCGTGAACGAAAAAGAGGAAGATCTGTCACGTATAAGGGGACCAGAACTGAGATGAACGACTTGATTGAGAGAAGTCAAGCTGTTGAGGTTGTTAACCATGGCGGCAAGCTTTGAAGGGTCAGCATCAGGTTTGGCTTTGAAGAGCACCACATGTTCGACGATTTGCTCAGCAGACATTTTGATTGAACGAAATGAACAGTAGGGGTTGAGATGGCGAAGAGTGACGGCGGTAGGAGGGAATGCGCGAGGAGATAAGAAGTGAGAGCAAGCTAGTGCTGTTCCTGACGTTTTGACACCCAGCATCATTATTTTTCTACTGTGTTGTAGATTTTGACCAACAAGTTTGGATCCTTCGATTGCTGCTTGCTCTACTTGGGTCGTCAGTCTCAATGATGATCAATTGTCATTTATATTTGTTTTCTTTACTACTTATTCCACGTTAGATGAGCATTTTAGTAAAAATATTTGTGTCATATTACTTGATGATATATTAAATCAAGATAAAATTTCTTATTTTTTTCCTATTTTAACCTTATGGTCTTTAGAAGTTAAAATAAATTTTAAGGATATAATTTTTTTTTCAAAAGGCTAACTAATATGAACAAAGGGCAAAATAGTAAAGTTTAATTTATTAATAATTTCTTAGTTATTGTGCAAAATAGAAAGTGATCATCTAATATGAAATAAAAATAATATTTTTTATTTGAAGTAGGAGTCCTTTGGTATCTGGTAAGATTTAAGAAGATATTAGTAATATACTCCCTCATTTCAAGAAAATGTCATAAATTGTCCCCCCCCCTTAGCTATGAGTTGGTTTAAACGGTTCTATAGGCTCCAATCCATAACACCAAATTTTATATTAGAATGGTCTCAATTCTATTTTAGTGTAAATCAACTCCAATCTACTATATTAAATTTTACACAAAAAAAAAGAATAAATTTTACACAAAAAAGAAGAAGAATATTTTAAAAAAAGAAGTTAAACTCCTACTAAAACTTGATTATTTTTATATAGTATTATTATTGAATATTAATTTTTCTTAAAGTTGACGTATATTTCATCGAGGATTTCACTGTTATTTGTCTTATCCGTCATTATATATAATGTATGTATAATATTAGCTAGCAATTGTATATTATTTAAAAAATTAATAATTTATATTGAATGGCTATAAGAAAAGAATATGAATTATTATAGAGTTAATATGTGAAAATAGAAGAAAACATTTGTTTTATAAAATAAGAAAATATAAAGTAAAAGTTATGTATAATGAAAATAATAATATAATATTCAAAAAGTGATTTGGTGTAGGGTTGAAGCTCCAAAACGTCAAATTTTAACCAAAATAATATTTGGTGTAAAATTTGGTGTTGGATTGAAGATGGTCTTAACTATATGCTTACTAGATTTAGTGCTTTAACTATACATATTCAAGTTATTAGCAACAATTATATATTTCATTTTATTCTCCATTGAATAAAATTAAGAGTTATCTCTTCTTCCTCATTAATTTTATTTTGAATCGTTGAGGTTATTGTTCTTTTCATAAGAGTAATTTGAAAAAAATATAACAGGAATAGAGAAACAACTAAAAAAAATGGCTTAAAGATTTTAATTTCACAAAGAGTTTCGTGAATATAAACCTAAGTTATTTGTATAAGAATAGACAAAGACCAAACCTGATAAGTTTTTGAATACTTAAAGGATTAAAATCGGTAAGCATATAGTTAAGAGACTAAGACCAGTAAATGTATAGTTAAGGGACCAAACCTGATAAGATTTTGAATAGTTAAATGACTAAATCTAGTAAGTGTATAGTTAAGGGACCATTTTAAGTCCAACTCCTATAGTTAAGAGACTATTTATGACATTTTCTCCCCTCTATTCTATATTAAGTGATTCTTTTAAGCAACCACACCTATTAAGAAAATAAGTTTAGGACATAAACTGAACATTACCTTCCACTTTTAACACACCTATAACACTATTAATATTATTATACTAGTTTACGAATACGTGCTTTGCATGTGTATCCCATGCTAAATAATGTAAATACTTTAAAAAGTTAAGAATTTGAACTATTTTTTTTAGCCCAAATGAAAATACAATTTTTTTTTTATAGAAAGTTAAATTAAAGAAATCCAATAGAGATAAAACACACACACACAAAATATATAGAAGAAAAAATATTCAAAATAGTAATGAAATTAAACTAAGATGAAAGAATAGAGAATCGAATCCACTGAACTCTATTTATAGCAAACAAATGATAGTGTGAACATGTGCTTATTGTGCCTTATCATAAAAGCCACAACTCATCAGAAAAGTCACAACCATTCGAAAAAGCCATTACCCTTCAATGGAAAGTGTCTGCTTTAAATAATATATAAATATAAAATATAGAAAATATACTAAATTGAGTGTTTTTAACTAGAGGTATTATAATAATTTAATATTTAAGTTAAGTTAGGATTTTTAGTTGGTGGTATTATATTAATTAAACATTCAAGTTACCCAAGACTTTGAATTAGGGGTGACAATAAGGTTTGAAAATTCAATAGTAACTACTCAAGTTATTTTAATTCAGTGTAGGTGCCAATTATGTAATTAAGGATTTATGAGGGATGTGTGAGAGACTGAGAGTTGCTCTCAAGTTTTTAAGTTAACAATTTAGTACATTGTATTAAAAAAATTAAAAAGGTAAAAGACTAAATCCTAATTTAATTAAAAAGGGAGGGAACCCAAAAGGGGAAATATATAAGAAAAAACCTGCCAGTTTTGCAGCTTCCGGTTTCGCTTATTCGTTTCTTCTTCTTGTTCGTTCCTCTAGTTCTCCTATTCTTTTTCCATAGAGCTTTTAGGAGCTAATACAGAAAAGAGAATGTAGTCATGATTCAAAGGAACACGTCTGGAATGAAGCACAGAAAGAAAAAGGACCAGGCGACCCTGGCGCACTGCTGGCGTGGGGTGCCAGACCCTAAACTACTGACCAAAGTTTGGGACGCACTGTTGGTGTGGGGTGCCTGCCCCAAACTACTGGACAAAATTCCTGGCGTCTTGGTGGCGCGCCACCCTACCCCCTTACCCAGAAATCTTACGATTTTTATACTCAATTTAGGGTCCTAACTCGTTTAGAATGGGAGAAATTCAACACAATCTCTTTGGGAAACACAACTTTTACCAAAGATTAACAATATGAAAGAATTCACAACCTCCATTGTTCAAAGAATTGAACAAAAAACAATAACTCTTTGAATACAACAATTTCATGGATAAATTTGGATGCATGGCGTGAGGAAGAGCAAGTCCAACACTATGAGAAGCCTTGCATACCTGGAAAAAACAATGTTCTTGGTGAAATTCACAAATCTTGAAGAACACTTGAAACCATGCCCTTTCCTCCTCTTAAAACCTCGCTCTAATTTTCTAAGTGTTTAGGAACGTGAAAAAGTGGTCTAAATTTGATTAGACCCTTATTTGGGGTGAACAAAATGTGGTTAAGCCTAGTTAAAAAAGGAAAGACCAAACTACCCTTCTAAAAACGAATGGGATGCCTTTAGTAGAGAGGCTTCACTCAAACGGCCATAACTCTTTACCCAAGCTCGAAATTTAACAAATTTGGTTGCGTTGGAAAAATGACTCAAATATCTTCAATTTGATAGGTCATGGGACACCTAAATCTTTATGTGCTAAAATATATGGTCGTTTGAAGTTGACCCAAAACTAAAAACGGATGGTGACTTGCACAAAAATCTCTTTAGTTCTTTTTGAAATCTGAGGTGTTACACCACTCCATTGAAGAAAATCCCAGTTATGAATGGGTTTTGATCTCACATTAAAAAATGGTGGTTCTAAGTCCTCAAACAATCAGATTTTGCACCAAAACAGTTTTGTGCAGGTTGAGTTTGATAGAAGCAACATTGTAGTTGAATGTACTTAATTCAACGTGTCGCAAGATGAGAATATTGGACAACAAGAGAGGATACATGGTACAAATGAATTATCTGCTGAATTTGGGAGTACTTTAGGCAAATCCCATCATGTTACTGGTGTACTTCAGCACACAAAGTTCTGCCAGTTTGACAAAAGTGTTAACAATTTGAGTCTTGCTACTCGAGACTTAAATAAGAATAGCGAGCATATTGATAAACAAGCTATTTTGACACATGAAAAGGAGTTCATTGTTACAATGGAGATAGCTGGTAAAGAAATCACTCCAAACACACCAACATGGTTGTTTCAAATTAAGAGGAGGCTAAAAACGATCTAAATGTTTCTAAAGAAAAACAAGGGGGTGCTTCTAAATGGGAACACTTAGTTGAGGAAGAGGAAAATCTTACTTCACCTCCTCTGAGTAAGTTAAGCCCTCACGCACCCAAATTTGTGCCTACAAGAAAGGCAAATCCATCTCATGATCCAGAAGTTATAATTTATGGACTTAGTCCAACTATAGCTTATGATATTGACTTGGGAAATGATGGGGATGATATGTTGGACATATGCTTTTCTAAGGTAGCCAAGGAAGGAGATCTCTCACCTAGGCAACAAAGAAGTTGAAGCAACAAAATAAAAAAGAAGAGAAATGGAAGGCAACATAGTTGGGATGGTAAGGTGACCGAGTAATTTGTTCCAAAGTACCTACCAATGCGACTAGCAAAGCAAAATCATATGACAATGTCAACAAGTTTAACAAGATCTAATAAATCCAAGAAAAAATGATGAACTATAAAGTGTTGTTGGACAAATTGAAGAAGACAAGAAGAAAATACTCTAGGTTACTTTAGACGGACAAACTATCTTTTTTAGTTCATACATATATGAATTGAAGTATGAGGTGATAACTCAGCCTTATTATTGACTTTTATATTATTTCATTAATTAAATATCTTCACTTGTAATATTATTATGGAGAGTAATATAAACTTTATGATGATAATGGAATACCTAGTTTTCTATAACTCTTATTTTCTTTATGCTTAATAAGTAGTAGAGGTTTATTATCTCATTAGGATTAGTAAGGAAAAATCTAGTCCCCTTGCTTGTATTCTTTTTCTTTGAGGTTTCTGTTTTTATTTATTAAAAAAAAAACTAGCCCTAGGCACCCCTCCTAGAGGATTCAAATTTAAAGAAAACACAAATTGTTTTTCTCCAAAAGTATTTTTTTTTTTGTTGTAAAAGTTGTTTTGACAAAAAAAAAAGGCAGCTTGGCCAAACAAGCTCTAGATCTGAATAATAATCATTCTCACTTTAAGTTTATTTTTTCTTGATAGAAAAAACAAGAAAATATAGAGAAGCCTTATCTTCCTTGTCAAAACGGTTGTGAAAGGACAATTTTTGCTAATATAAATGGCCCACTCAGTCCTAGCCACTACTAGAGGAAGTCAAATTTATTCTCAACAATGTTTATGCACTAGAATACTACAAGAACGTATCCAGCGTAATCCCACAAATGAGATATGGAAAAGGTAGGATGTTTGCAGATCTTACCCTTACATTTGAGGTAGAGATACTATTTTCGATAGATCCATGGCTCAGGAAAAAGGCTTATGCACTATAATGGTTACGGAAAGATATTTAATTCACAGAATTTAACTCGCATAACAACAACAAAAACACCCCCACCACCACCAACAACATATCCAAGGGGGTCTGGATAGGGTGATGTGTACATAAACCTTACCGCTACTTTGTGCAGGTAGAGGATGATGTTTCCAAACACATCCTTGCCTTAAGTAAGGCATATAAAATAAAATAAATTCGTTTAATAGTGATCAAAAAATAATTCTCTACATAAAACTCTTTTTATGATGAACATAAATTATGATTTGAACCCGAAAAGATAGAACAAGTTCACTAGAGTAAAATTGAAGTACCTGATTCATTGAGGTACCGAAAAATAATGTAATTCAGGAAGTCAGAGGTTAAAGAGGCCATTGATGTGAATCAACGGTGGAGTAAACAAACATAGGACTACTGCCTCTGATATATATTATATTATTATATTATATTATATTTATTTATTTATTTATACTAATACTAAAAGTGGGAAGCTCCTATGTCCAAAGTTGGATTACGATTTTGCCCTTTCAGTAAATAAAAATATACTAAAATATCTAATTAAATAGGGAAAAGGCTCAAAAATCCCTTCTTCCACCTATTGGTTTAAAAATGTCCTTAACGTTTTCTCTAGGTTCAAAAATGCCCATTAATTAACAAAAATATGACATGAAATTTAACTTAACAAGTGGCCATTTTATATTGGTCTACATAATATTTTTTACCCAATTAAAAGATCCGACCCAACCCAATACCCAGACCCATTTCACTGATGATTGAAGCCTTTTCTCTGTTCTTTCTTCCTCTGTTTTTTCTTCATAAATGGTAGATGTTTAATAGCTTTCAATCAAAAAAATAACAGCCAAACTTCAGCATTTTAACTCGGCAAAACCGATAAAATGCAAATCTTAAGGCTCAAAATAACAACTTTCAACCCAGCAAACAAATGAATGCTTGAAATTCAAAAAACAACAGCTACAGTAATTAAAATGCAGAATTTAAATCCAAAAAATCACAGCTATAACCCAATAAATAGCAGCTAAAATGCACAATAGTACAGGCAAAAAATACACCATCATATAAGGATGAAATGCTTTTCATTTAAATATCAGTTTAAAGCCTTACATAGCAGAAATCTTCTGTATTTCAAAACCAAACTAACTTTAGAACTGTACTAAAAAATAATATACATTTGGTAGAAGAACAAGCAGAACTAGTTGCCCTTTGCACTTCGTACATGATTCGACGACTTAGATTTAACAATGAATTGTGGTCCAACCTTAACTCGGAAATGACGAATCCCCACTCATCGGCCCGTGGGAAAGTACGAGTGAGGATGTGCTTACAAGAGACAAACTCATATCTTTATGTATAGTACCTGAACTAAATTTTGAAGTTCTTCAATTGAAGGGCATTCCTATTTCCTGTAAAAAGAGATTTTTGAAGACTCACAAGATTCTTTTGGAAGATCAATGTTGGGTTTGGGTATTTGATTCGGTTCTTTTAATTGGGTAAATAATGATGTGGACCAATATAAATATGCCATTTGTTTAGTTAAATTTCATGCCATATTTCTGTTAATTTATGGACATTTTTGAATCTAAAGAAAACGTTAAGGGTATTTTTAAATCAATAGATATAAGGAGGATATTTTTGAACCATTTCCAATAGGTTATGGACATTTTTGAACCTTTTCCCAATTAAATATTAAACATCAGACAATAATATTTTAACCACAACTATTGAACTTCCAAAAACGTAACATAAAACTTTCTACCTTCCGCAACAAATGTTATAATAATAATAATAATAATCATGAAGATAATTTTTGAGTATTCTTTTTCCTAGCATGATTGAGCTGCAGTAACGTTTTCTCCTTAATTAAAGAATTAAGAACAACAACAGTTACTTCTTTAAGTGCAAAGAACTTAAATGTTAGAGCATCTGAAGAGATGGAAGGGTCAATAATTATTTGGAGAGCAACTAGATGATGCAGAATAAAACTTGCTGGAGCAGTTGTAGCTTTCAACTCTTGTTCCATCTTCTCTTTATTAGTCTTGAGAGCAAGTTTCTCTTCACAAAGTTCATTCTTCTCTGCCTGTTTATAAAATCTGATTAATACTTATTTCATTATTTTACCTTTGTTTCTTATTTGTGTATATAAATTTGAGGAAAAAATTAAAAATATAATTCATTTTACCTACCGTTAGCAAACTTAATTTATCAAATTTAAGCATTGCGCGCAAATAGTTTATATAATCATACAAGGATAATTCATAGTTGTTTTGAGCAAATGTCATGCGTGTAAAAATAGTGATGAGCCAGTATATGACCAAGCATTTCTCCCTAGAATTCAACTTTCTCCCAAAAAAATAATTATTTGTTTTAAATTCATTAGGTCATAGTTTCGTGTTGTTTTTGTTTTGAAACCAACAAATAAAGCACAAACCAAACAACTTTTAATATTTGATAATATATTTCTTTTCTTGATTTTTTTTATAGTTCAAATGCATTTTAATAGTATTCATACAACTTTTAAATTTATACTCATTTACACGAAGCACACGCGTATCTAGAACCTTGTTATTCATAAAGAGGGAAGCCACAAAGTTAAAAGTTGAAACACCATTTTACCCCTATCCTAATTTAAAATATTATTAAATATCTAATAAGTTAAATATTAATTAATAAAAATATTTTTACAACCTTTTCACCTCCTAACTTAATTGCAAGTTAAAAAGTCATAAAGTGGTCATATTCATCTATAAGTTACAAACTGACCAGTTAATAACAATTGATTAATACGTAATAAAAACTTTTGAAGATGAATATGAAAATTTATTGGTTAATTTTTGAATAAAATCATTTTATTGGAAGATCAATCTTTTCTTTAACATATTGTTTTCGAACACGCATTTAGTTTAAATATTAAATAATTGCTAGATGTTGCCAAACTTGAACCTTTTGTTTTCCATCATTTAGTATCATTCAGCACTAATGATGGATTTATATTGAATTTTGCTCATCAAACATTTTATATAAATTGATATGAATAATATGTCTAACTTTCATCACGGAATGACACAAATTCACCAGGTATGTAGCAATTTACCCTTGATTTGTCACTTCCAACTTTATTTTCTTTGCTCATTTGTTCCTCAAATCATTAAGTAAAATGATGAAGCTTTTTTATATTCTATGTAGATTTTATGAGATCACATTTTGTTGTTTGTTATGCGGAACAAAAAACTACTTTTAGAGTTTATCATAGTGCATTTGTTCCTAATTTCGTTGTTTTTAATTATTTTTTTTTTTCAAGTTAATATTGCATTTTTATTTTACTTTTTGATAATAATGTCCTATAAATATATATTGTACCAAATTTATCATTTACGGTATGTTTAGATTGAATTTTTGGGATAAACGTGAAGCACACGTTTCCAGAACTAGTAGAGGAAAAAATATAACACGTTATCATCACGAAACTCTAATATCATTTCGATTTTTCCAAGTTAAGCTTCTGATAGTAAAATTCCTCAATCTTCAATTGGTTCAAAATGAGTAATGGAGATATGTGTCTTCTTGATAGTGCTACAACTCACACTATTTTAAGAGAGGAAATATTTCTCTAATTTGATTATGAAAAAGGCTTATGTTAATACAATATTTGGTAGTGCAAAATTAATTGAGGGCTCTGGAAGAGCGGCCTTACTACTACCTGGGGGAACGATATTAAATATTAAAAATGCGTTGTACTGTAGTAAGTCTCAAAGAAACTTATTAAGTTTCAAGGTTATTCACCAAAATGGCTACCATGTTGAGACTGCGAATGAAGGAAAGGTTGAATACCTTTATATTACTACAGTAAAATTGGGGCAAAAATATGTGCATGAAAAATTACCCGCATTTTCTTCGGGATTGTACCATACAAGTATTAGTATGGTTGAATCACATGCCATAGTAAACAAAGGGTTTACTAATCCTAATGATTTTATCATTTGGCATGACCGGTTAGGCCATCCCGGTTATAATATGATGCGCAAAATTATTGAGAATTTACATGGGCATACTTTGAAGAATCAAAAAATTCTTCAATCAAAGAAATTCTCTTGTGCTGCTTGTT
>NW_006238961.1:1486847-1497535 GCF_000226075.1 Solanum tuberosum | reverse complement strand
TGGGGAGTAAACTACGTGCTGCACTCTTTTTCCCTTGACCTAGGTTTTATCCCAATGGGTTTTCCTGGCAAGGTTTTTAACGAGGCAGCAAACAAAGCGTATTACAAGATATGTGTACTCTTTTGTCCTTCACTAAGAATTTTTTTTCCACAGGGTTTTTTCTTAATAAGGTTTTAACGAGGCATATTATCTATCAATGGTCATCCAAGGGGGAGTGTTGTAAATCATTTTGGTGGTTAAATGGATGACCATAACTCCTTGGTTAATTTCCCTCCTTTATGAGTAGTAATGTTGTTGATAATGTGGTCAAATGGATAACCATAACTCCTAGGTTAATTTCATCCTTTATTGGTAGTAATGTTGTTGATAATATAGTTAATTGGATGACCATAAATCCTAGGTTTATTTCCTCCTTAATGGGTAGTAATTCTCAAGGTTTAATGTAATGTTTATGACACCCTTTGGTATTCCTCAATGTAATCCTATAAATAGTGGTGTTGAGAATAATGTTGATGAGACTTGAAAGAAAGAAAGTAATCTTATATTGTTTCTCTTGTGTGATATTCTTCTTGTCTTCCTTATTATATTGTTCTTTTGTTCTTAAGTTTCATAACATAAGTGGGAATTTTGGTAGACACGAATTTTATATATGAGATGTTAGAATTACAAATGTTTTCATTCCAAAAAGGCATGAAGTGCTGACTGTTGAATGACTAATGTACCCTCAAGGATCCATCAAAAAAAATATTATTTTTAACAAAAAACACGTTCTTCTAACAAAAACTATGCTAGCAAGAGTTGAAACATTTAATTTTTTTAATCCTATCCAAAAAGTGGAGAGATGGATTCAAAACTTTAAATGAGATAGCTAAATTTGGTAATATATCATAACACATTCAATTTATTGAATTCAAAATTTATTATTTATTTTATTTTATTTTAGTGGATGAATCAAGCAATACTATATAAGTCAGATTAACCCATAAACTAAATGATGCAAAGTTATTTGTATCCATGACCCCTAAATAGGTTGTTTTCGATAGACCCTTGGTTCATAAAATTGCCTATGCACTAGAATGGTTACTGGCAAATGTTTAATCCACAATATTTAACTCGCCTGATAACAACAACATACCTAGTGTCACGCCCCGAGCTACCCCCGAGACGCAGACACGGGACCTAGGACCACAAATGACCCTAAGCTAACCCTGCTGGCATGATCATGAGCATACTAAAGATAAACTGAGAAATAAAACTGACGCGGAAGCTAATAATAAGTAAAACTGAAATGATGGGGAATACCCATATACTAAAACTGAATATATAATCTGAGAGTTTAATACAAAAGAAAGACCAAACTCAATTACTAAGCTGAATCTAACTATGTCTAAAAATAACCTCTAACTAACTATAAATGCTGGGACATGCCCCAGCTAAGTCTAGCAAAATTGAAACTAAAGGACTAAAATGCTGAAAAGATAACATGATTATTGTCCACGAAGAATGAGGACTCACCGCTGATACTGCTGAACTGGAGATCGGGAACTAATCTAAGCGTGATCTGATTGCTGCGGACCTGAACCTACATCACGAGAAGATGTAGTGCAATATATGCGTCAGTTCTTGAAAGATACTAAGCATGCAGGATAGAGTAAAGTTGAAATAAATATATAACTGAAGAAGCAATAAAGCATGAGCATAATCTGAACATGATATAGATACTGAAGACTGAGCTAGCTATACAATGACCAATGTATAACATGCTAAGACTGAATACTGACTGTACTGAAATGGTCAATGCAATAGAGTCTGACTGAACTGTGGGAGCTACTAATAATCGATAATAAAACCACATGACCTAAATGTGGAGTCCAATGTATAAGCCTCATCGAGAGGACCTAATACACCTGACCAAAGGTGTAGAGGCATGGTGGCGTGATCACTAAAATGATGCCTACAGAGGGGACTTACAACCTACGTGGCTAGTAGTTCTGGGATTATTTGGGTATGCTGAACCCTAGTCCAACTCGGTATTATGCTACTCCCAATGGATTAAGTGATTAACACATATGACTGAATTACTGTGATATACTGGATAGCTCAAAACGACATGCAAATTGAGAATGCGTATAAATAACTGATAATGACACATTTCAAACTGAGGCACGTATATCTGAAATAACTAAAATATCTGGCCTAGCATGTGTAATTCAAGAACTAAAGAACTACATAGCTAGAGTTCTGAAATTCATGCAATAGACTGAATATTAACATACTAATCTGATTTGGATCATTCTAATAGCTAAGAACCCAATAATGCTAACATTCAAGAAACCATAGGTCTAGTCATAATAAGGGAATCAAGAAACTGACTGAAAACTAGGGACCTAATGGGTGAAAGGAACCCACTAGTGAAATCCCACATACCTGGTGACGAATTCCACGGAGAAATCTTTCGATTTCGGGGCTGGAACTGGAGGAAACTTGTTGTGTTCTTGAACTTAGGGTTGGTCGCCTCTTTCTTTCCTTTCGCTTCTAATTTTTGATTAAAGATCTGACTTGGGTAAGTTCTAGTTATGTTTCTAGGCTTAAACTGACTAAAACCATGAAATTTAGGGTTAAAATGATGTAGTTTAGATGTCCAACGAATAAGGAAAAACCAAAATAACCCTGACTTAAACTACAGAACGGCTGACCCCGGCCACCTTCACGGACTGTGAAAGAGACCATGGACTTGGTGACTACTTGCTGAGTGTCTGAGTCCACGAGCCCTACCACAGTCCGTGTGAAGGACCACGGACCGTGAAAGTGTCCATGGTCTCCACTTGGGCTGTGGTCTGGAGGGACTGGCTAGGGGGCTTATTGATAAGGCTCCACGTACTCCCCCACGGGCTGTGTGAAGGACCACAGACCGTGAAGGGCCTCGTGGTCCTCACTTGGGCGTGGGAGTCTAAGGGGCTAGCTAGGGAGGTTCACTGCCTCGACTCTACGGGCGCCACCACGGCCCGTCATCAAGACCACGGACCGTGAAGGTGCTCGTGGTCTGATGTCTGGGCCTGGTGACTTCCAAGTCAAGACCACGGGCAGGTCTACGGACCGTGGACCTTATAACGGTCCGTGAACCCTGCTGTGGTTCACTGGCTCAGGTATTTTTCTGTAATTTTTTTCTGGGTCTAGTTTTCGAGGTGTTACAATATCTCCCCCTTGGAATCATTCGTCCTCGAATGAAGATTAAACTAGTAGAAATGGAGGGAATGAGCTGCAACCCTACCACTAAACACTGAAGGCTGATTTCTGACTGAACTGAGTTCCAAAAACATTTAAATACGCTGAAAATGCAAGTACAGACTGAAGGAACATGATACTAAGACTGATTTCACGCATGAATGACTGAAAAACTAAAGAGGAACTATTACCTCAAGCTGGAGTGGAATTTGAAGGAAAGAGGTGAGGATACTTGTCTTTCATGGCTGCTTCTGCTTCCCAAGTAGCTCCCTCTACGGCCTGATTCCTCCACCAAACCTTGACTGAAGCGACTTCCTTGTTTATCAACCTTGTAACCTGACGATCAAGAATCTCAACTGGTACATCCTCATAAGAAAGGCTATCTTTTATAGCCACACTCTCTAATGGCACTACGGATGCTGGATCACCCACACATTTCTTCAATAGTAAAATGTGAAAGACTAGATGCACTGCTGCTAAATCTACTGGCAACTCTAGCTCATAAGTGTCACGACCCGAGAGCACCCCATAGTCGTAACACAACATACTCGACCCCGAAGGGGTCTAATACAAGCCTCATAGCATTCTTGAACATAAGAACATAGGAAAATAAAAAAGAATTAAAAACTTTTTTTACAATTGAAGACATTTTCATTAAAAAGCAAGCGGAAGACTTTCTAGACTTTGTACACTATGTCCCAAACCATCTAATCTTTTGAATACAACGTTGGGACTTAGCCCATACAAAAGCTTTAACATAAACTAAAAGACATAAAAGGAACATAATGGGTTTTGTCCTCGAAACTATGAGTACTCACCAAGTCTTCATCTTCAAGCACCTTAGAAACCTATCCTTCAAGCATAGAATACCAACATCTCCAAACCCTACAATTTAGTAAGAAAAGGGGAAGAATGGGGTTAGCACATAAGATGTACTAAGTATGGAAGCCATGCAAAAATCATGCTTAAAACAAACATTTAATTGAAAGTCGTGCTTTTATGCCATTTTGGTAAAACTTCATGAACATTGATAAGAGAGGCATAATATAAGTCACAACCAACACACAAGGCACATTTTCTAATTTGAACAAGATCAACATATAAACCTTTACCTTTACCTTAAGCCTTCACCTCAAGTAACCCTCAAGCTATACCTTGTGCAATGTATGGATAGCATCCCATACCACCACCCACACTAAGGCACCACCTTAAGGTCACCCTAAGTTAACTTACCATTCATCCTTTCCACCTTTACACAATAAAGCATATAATAGACATAAACATTACATGAATCACATAATAACTTTAAGACCAACACCAAAGACAACTCTAAGTCATACTTGTGCAATGTGAAAGTAGCATACCATACTACTACTCACACTAAATACTCCTTTGAAGTCACCAAAGGCAAGGCACATTCATATACAATAGTCATGACAAGGAAGTAACTTATAATACAATCCACGTATAGCATGCATCTTTACATATAAGCATATAAGCATTTAAGAGTCAACATTCTTCATTAGCTTCATTAGATTAAGAGCACCTTCATTCATTAGACATTAGATCAACATTCTCATAAATGTCATTATAAGAGACCATTCATTCATTAACATTATAAAGTAACACACCATGACCTCCCTCAAATACCTACTTGTGCAATGCATAGATAGCGTCCCATACCACCACCTACACTAAGTAGTACATCCTTAAGAAGCCATAGTTCATTAACATTCTTTGTGGGGGTAAGCCTTAACCGACATAGACCATGTGAGATTGACATGGAATCTCGGTGTCACCCTCAACGGATAAAGGGATTCCTACTTGCCTAAGGTAGGACCATTGTTCTTTAGCTTACGTGGATCAACTAGCTAGAACTATGTGGGCACATAGTTTATGGGATAGGGAGGTTGCTACTAGATGCCCCGCCTCAACTCAGATGAGCATCCATCTCAAGAGATTGCTACTAGGTACCCTGCCTCAACTCATAGATGAACACCCATCTCAATCCATATCCACTCGGTGCTTAACATTATTCCTCACGGAGTACATTACATTCATTACATTAGTTCGTTTTGGGATAAGGTATTGCTACTAGATACCCCGTCTCAACTCCCGAATGAGCATCCATCCCAAACCCAACATTCACTAAAACAGGATATAGGGATTGTTACTAGATACTCCGCCTCAACTTCCGGATAAGCATCTATCCCATCCCAACATTCATTCATTCATTGGAAAGCTCATAGATTCAAAGATAAGAATAGCCTTTCATCTAAGAACCCCCTTATTTTGAGGAAGTACTTTCACAACAAGTCATTAACATTCGTTAGAGTACAATATGAGAATAGCCTTTCAAATAGTAGATCATCATTAAAATTATCATTAAACTTCATTCATTCATGTGTGTGCGTGTATGTGAGAATAGGCTTTCACATAATCACCATCATCCACAAGTGTTAATCGAGATATAACATTCTGTCCTAACACAATTAGCTTCTAAACATGATCATAATTCATTTGTTTAGATCACACACACGCTTCACATTACATTCATATATACAACATCATGCTAATACTTCAATTGATCACACTATGCCTTCAAGGCCATGATCACAATGTGCATAGTAACTAAACACCTCCACCTTTCAAGTGGATCAACAATTCAAGCACAATTCTACTTTAACATGAAATTAGGTCAAACTTGCCCTTTCAAGGCTATGATCACAAATACTCAATTCACCAACAATTCACCATAATTAGGGATAGATGATGATACAATTCAGTAATCTAAATCAATTTAGGCATAATTCGTCAACATTCATTCATGATTAACAAACCCACTTCATAAGACACAATTTAAAAATTGAGAGGAATCACGGGTTCATAGAGTAAAATCATCAATTAAACATCAATATAATCATAATTTGACATTAGAAACCATTTGAAAACGTTTGAGGAAAGAACCCATGGGATTGAGTTAAAATCTAGATTTTCGTACTTTGCAATCACCTTAGAATTGGCTCATTGAATGGAAAATTAGACAAGGATCAAGACTACCATACCTTGCTATTGATTCCCCATGAAAATTGAAGAAGAAACACCTTGAAATCCCCAACCCTAGCTTGAACTTGACTTTGATCTCCAATTGAGTTTCTAGAGAGGACTTTTTGGGAGGGAAGGATTTTGATTTGGGGTTTTGAAATGATAGAATGTAAAATAGAGTTTAACACTTTTACTACTCTTAAAATATGTAAATAAACCCAAATTAACCGTCCAAACATTTAACTAGCCAAAGGAGGAATTTACCAAACCACCAGCACACAGGTGCCATTCATGAGACCTAAATTCATAGACCGTGAGTACATTCACGGACCGTACTGTTGGTCCGTGGTATGGGTCAAAGAGGTGCATTTAGGGACCATGACCTACGGAGGCCATCCACGGGGCGTGGATGGAACTACGGGGAGTAGACCCCTTCCGTAGGTCACCCCATTTTGGGTAGCCTCATGGTTTCCTTGGGGTTTTGGGGTTTAGACTTAGGGTCATCCTCAAGGACCCTTAGGGTGGTCCTTAGGGGGTAGTACCTTGATGTCTAACACCTAAACACCTCAACCATGGCTCGGGAAAACATAAAGCACCATCAAACCTCACACCAAACTCTAACACACACATGTTAAGCTCTAGTTTGACCTATTCGATTTTAGGGTCGTTACATTATCCCCCATTTAGGAACATTTGTCCTCGAATGACACTTAAAACACATTAAGGGGTAATGACTCAAGACTAGCAGCTCACAATCATGCATGCAACATCAATATAAATGCATAAACCATAAGAGGAAAAATCAACTCAATATCAAAAAGGCTCAAAGAAACCAAAAGGTAGGAACTACATCGACAAACTCATTTTTGCACCAAAACTTCAACATTTCTCATTTCATTCGAGGCATTACCTTCTCCAACTCACCACAACATCATTAACCACATTATGCAATTACTCTCAAAAGCACAATATGCAACCCTTCAGTAAAGCACATTTAGGCAATTTTTTCATAAAAGCACATTATGCAACTTCTTCATAAAAACACATTTGACATGTTCAACAATTAACCTCATGAAACATATAGGCAACTCAAACTAAATGCACATCAACATGAGGAACATAAATCATGAAGACTCATTTCCTCATATAAACAAGAATTCAAATAGAACATGCATAACATAAAGAGACCAGGGAAACACAATGTCACACATGACTCAAAAAACATGAAACAAGCCAAAAAGGAACTAAGGTCATAGGCTTGAATAGGCACATAAAGGAAGAGGTAAGGATATCGGAACCCTCAACAACCTTACAACTCAACATACCATCCCCCACTTAGGAGTAAACCCAACTACGACTTATCATGAACACCACAAAGGAACCCTAATCAAGACATTCTCCACTTATAAGAAACCATCAACACACCGGTACCTTTAAACTAGGAAGGTCCTCATTTACCAAAGCTTGCTCACAACAACATTACCACATCACTCAAGGTCTCATATGAGTCTACCACACCGGGTCTAAACTCCTCAAACTCACTACACCTCTTAAGGTGAGAACATCAATCAAGCCTAACTTATGAACATCAAGGACACTCAAAGACCTTACCATCGAGGCACATTATCCCCCCACCTAGGAGTAAGCCTATACCAATTCTTTTAATCTTCACTTCTTTCAACTCTAAGGTCGGAGTAAAACATCACTAAACCTTCATACTCACTAGACATGGATGATTCCAAAACAAGGTGAATAACACTTATACTCTCTTTTATGGAGTCTACTTACCCAACACATCAAATTATTTCTAGAACACCTCACTTCATCAAATCTTTCAACATACCTCAAAACTCATCATAACTAAGCCGTGTTCTACCAACAAAACACATAACCATAAAGCAATCCATTCATATTAAAGTCAACATCACAATCTTCTATCTCACATCTATCAAGTCACATAGTCCTGGTTGGCATCACAACCAACCTTCCTTTCTCACACCTTCTAACAAATACCTTTCAAGTGGTCACACACTAAACACCATCGGATAAGGAACAAGAGAGAGACATTATAGAGCTAAACTCTATGGCACGACTAGAAGAATGAAGAAGTGAAACTTTTTTAGCACCCAATAGGCTCCTATTCATAATGTGGCATGCTTCACATTATGAATAAGACTCTACTAGATGTGGTATGATACAACCTAAGACCATTCCAAAGTCTTATGCTCTGATACTACGTTTGTCAGACTCGAGAACACCCCCTAGTCGTAAAATGGCATACTCGACCCCGAAGGGGTCTAATACAAGTCTCATAGCATTCTTGAACATAAGAACGTAGGAAAATAGAGAAGAATTAAAAACTTTATTTACAATGGAAGTCATTATCATTAAAAAGCAGGCGGAAGATATTCTAGACTTTGTACACTATGTCTCAAACCATCTAATACTTTGAATACAATGTTGGGACTTAGCCCATACAAAAGCTTTAACATAAAGTAAAAGACATAAAAGGAACATCATGGGTTTTGTCCTCGAAATTATGAGCACTCACCAAGTTTTCATCTTCAAGCACCTTAGAAACCTATCTTTCAAACAAAGAAACCCAACATCTCAAAACCTTACACTTTAGTAAGAAAAGGGGAAGAATGGGGTTAGCACATTAGATGTACTAAGTATGGCAGCCATGCAAAAATCATGCTTAAAAGAGACATTTAATTGAAAGTCATGCTTTTATGCCTTTTTGGTAAAACTTTATGAACATTGATAAGAGAGGCATAATATAAGTCACAACCAACACACAAGGCACATTTTCTAATTTGAACAAGATCAACATATAAACCTTTACCTTTACCTTAAGCCTTCACCTCAAGTAACCTTCAAGCTATACCTTGTGCAATGTATGGATAGCATCCCATACCACCACCCACACTAAGGCACCACCTTAAGGTCAACAAAAGTTAACTTACCATTCATCTTATACACCTTTACACATTAAAGCATTTAATAGATGTAAACATTACATGAATCACATCATCACATTAAGACCAACACCTAAGACAACTCTAAGTCATACTTCTGCAATGTGCAAGTAGCATCCCAAAATACTACTCACACTAAGTACACATTTGAAGTAACCATAGGCAAGGTACATTCATATACAATAGTCATGACGGGGAAGTAACTTATAATATAATCCAAGTATAGCATGCATCTTTACATTTAAGCTTATAAGCATTTAAGAGTTAACATTCTTCATTATCTTCATTAGATTAAAGCACCTTCATTCATTAGACATTAGATCAATATTCTCATAAATGTCATTGTAAGAAACTATTCAATCATTAACACTATAAAGTAGCACACCATGACCTCCTTCAAATGCCTACTGTGCAATGCATAGATGGCGTCCCATACCACCACTTACACAAAGTAGTAAATCCTTAAGAAGCCATAGTTCATTAACATTCTTTGTGGAGGTAAGCCTTAACTAACAAAGACCATATGAGATTGACATGGAATCCCGGTGTCACCTTCAACGGATAAAGTGATTCCTAGCTGCCTAAGGTTGGACTATTGATCTTTAGCTTACGTGGATCCACTAGCTGGACCTATGTGGGCACATAGTTTATGGGATTTGGAGATTACTACTAGATGCGCCGCCTCAACTCAGATGAGCATCCATCTCAAGAGATTGCTACTAGGTACCCTGCCTCAACTCATAGATGAACACCCATCTCAATCCATATCCACTCGGTGCTTAACATTATTCCCCCACGGAGTACATTACATTCATTACATTAGTTCATTTTGGGATAAGGGATTGCTACTAGATACCCCATCTTAACTCCCGAATGAGCATCCATCCCAAACACAACATTCACTAAAACAGGATATAGGGATTGTTACTAGATACTCCGCCTCAACTCCCGGATGAGCATCCATCCCTTCCTAACATTCATTCATTCATTGGAAAGCTCATAGATTCAAAGATGAGAATAGCCTTTCACCTAAGAACCCCATTATTGTGAAGAAGTACCTTCACAACAAGTCATTAACATTCGTTAGAGTACAATATAAGAATAGCCTTTTAAATAGTACTTCATCATTAAAATTATCATTAAACTTCATTCATTCATTCATTCATTCATTCATGTGTGTGTGTAAATGTGAGAATAGCCTTTCACATAATCACCATCATCCACAAGTGTTAAAACAGAGATAACATTCAATCCTAACACAATTAGCTTCTAAACATAATCATTATTCATTTATTTAGATCACACACACGATTCATATTACATTCATATATACAACATCGTGATAATACTTCAATTCCTCACACTATGCCTTCAAGGGCATGATCAGAATGTACATAGTAAGTAAACACCTCTACCTTTCAAGTGGATCAACAATTCAAG
>NW_006238961.1:1482627-1486424 GCF_000226075.1 Solanum tuberosum | reverse complement strand
TTGAATGAAAAATTAGACAAGGATCAAGACTACCATACCGTGCTTTTGATTCCCTACAAAAATTGAAGAAGAAACACCTTGAAATCCTCAACCCTAGCTTGAACTTGACCTTGATCTTCAATGGAGTTTCTAGAGAGGACTTTTTGGGAGGGAAGGATTTTGATTTGGGGTTTTGAAATAATAGAATGTAAAATAGAGTTTAACACTTTTAATACTCTTAAAATATGTAAATAAACCCAAATTAACTGTCCAAACACTTAACTAGCCAAGGGAGGAATTTACCAAACCAGCAGCACACATGTGCCATTCATGAGACCTAAACTCACAGACCGTGAGTCCATTCACGGACCGTACTATTGATCCGTGGTTTGGGTCAGAGAGGTGCATTTAGGGGCCATGACTTACGGAGGCCATCCACGGGGAGTGGATTGACCTACGGGGCGTTGACTCTTTCCGTAGGTCACCCCATTTTGGGTAGCCTTATGGTTTCCTTGGGGTCTTGGGGTTTTGTCTTAAGGTCCTCCTCAAGGACCCTTAGGGTGGTCCTTGGAGGGTCGTACCTTGACGTCTAACCCTTAAACACCTTAACCATGACTCGGGAAAACATAAACCACCATTAAACCTCACACCAAACTCTAACACACAGACGTTAGGCTTTAGTTTGACTTATTCGATTTTAGGGTCGTTACATTATCCCCCACTTAGGAACATTCGTCCTCGAATGACACTTGAAACACATTAAGGGGTAATGACTCAAGAGTAGCAGCCCACAATGATGCATTCAACATCAATATAAATGCATAAACCATAAGAGGAAACATCAACTCCATATCAAAAAGGCTCAAAGCAAATAAGAAGGTAGGAACTACATCGACAATTTTATTTTTGCCCCAAAACTTCAACATTTCTCATTTTATTGGAGGCATTACCTTCTCCAACTCATCTCATGCTTATCACAACATCTTTAAGCACATTATGCAATTACTCTCAAAAGCATAATATGCAACCCTTCAATAAAGCACATTTAGGTAATTTTCTCATAAATGCTCATTATGCAACTTCTTCATATAAAAACATTTGGCAAGTTCAACAATTAACCTCATGAAGCATATAGGCAACTCAAACTAAATGCATATCAACATGAGGAACATAAATCATGAAGACTCATTTCCTCATATAAACAAGAATTCAAATAGAACATGCATAACATAAGGAGACCATGGAAACATAATGTCACATATGATTCCAAAAACATGAAACAAGCCAAAAAGGAACTAAGGTCTTAGGCTTGAATAGACACATAAAGGAAGAGGTAAGGATATCGGAACCCTCAACGACCTTACTACCCAACATACCATCCCCAACTTAGGAGTAAACCCAACTACGACTTATCAGGAACACCACAAAGGAACCCTAATCATGACATTCTCCCCTTATAAGAAACCTTCAACATACCGGTACCTTTAAACTAGGAAGGTCCTCATTTACCGACGCTTGCTCACAACAACATTACCACATTACTCAAGGTCTCATATTAGTCTACCACACCGGGTCTATACTCCTCAAACTCACTACACCTCTTAAGGTGAGAACATCAATCAAGCCTAACTTATGAACATCAAGGACACTCAAAGACATTACCATCTAGGAACATTATCCCCCACCTAGGAGTAAGCCTATACCAACTCTTCTAATCTTCACTTCTTTCAAATCTAAGGTCGGAGCAAAACATCACTAAACTTTCATACTCACCAGACATGGATGATTCCAAAACAAGGTGAATTACACCTATACTCTCTTTTATGGAGTCTACTCACCCAACACATCAAAATATTTCTAAAACACCTCACTTCATCAACTCTTTCAACATACCTCAAAACTCATCATAACTAAGCCGTGTTTTACCAACAAAACATATAACCATAAAGCAACCCATTCATACTAAAGTTAACATCACAATCTTCCATCTCACATCTATCAAGTCACATAGTCCTGGTTGGCATCACAACCAACCTTCCATCCTCACCCTTCTAACATATTCCTTTCAACTGGTCACAAACTAAACATCATCGGATAAGGAACAAGAGAAAGACATTATAGAGATAAACTCTATGGCACAACTTGAAGAATGAAGAAGTGAAACTTTCTTAGCACCCAATAGGCTTATATTCATAATGTGGCGCGCTTCACATTATGAATAAGACTCTACTAGATGTGGTCTGAGACAACCTAAGACCATTCCAAAGTCTTATGCTCTGATACCACGTTTGTCACGACCCGAGAACACCCCCTAGTCGTAACACGGCATACTCGACCCCGAAGGTATCTAATACAAGTCTCATAGCATTCTTGAACCTAGGAACATAGGAAAATAGAGAAGAATTAAAAACTTTCTTTACAATCGAAGACATTTTCATTAAAAAGCAAGCGGAAGACTTTCTAGACTTTGTACACTATGTCTCAAACCATCTAATACTTTGAATACAATGTTAAGACTTAACCCATAAGAAAGGTTTAACATAAAGTAAAAGACATAAAAGGAACATAATGGGTTTTGTCCTCGAAATTATGAGGACTCACCAAGGTTTCATCTTCAAGCACCTTAGAAACCTATCCTTTAAGCATAGAACCCCAACATCTCAAAACCCTACACTTTAGTAAGAAAAGGGGATGAATGTGGTTAGCACATTAAATGTACTAAGTATGGCAGCCATGCAAAAATCATGCTTAAAAAGGACATTTAATTGAAAGTCATGCTTTTATGCCATTTTGTTAGAACTTCATGAACATTGATAAGAGAGGCATAATATAAGTCACAACCAACACACAAGGCACATTTTCTAATTTGAACAAGATCAACATATAAACCTTTACCTTTACCTTAAGTCTTCACCTCGAGTAACCGTCAAGCAATACCTTGTGCAATGTATGGATAGTATCCCATATCACCTCCCACACTAAGGCATCACCTTAAGGTCACCCTAAGTTAACTTACCATTCATCCTTTCCACCTTTACACGATAAAGCATATAATAGACATAAACATGACATGAATCACATCATCACATTAAGACCAACTCCTAAGACAACTCTAAGTCATACTTGTGCAATGTGCAGGTAGCATCCCATACTACTACTCACACTAAGTACTCCTTTGAAGTCACCATAGGTAAGTCACATTCATATACAATAGTTATGACAATGAAGTAACTCATAATACAATCCAAGTATAGCATGCATCTTTACATTTAAGCATATAAGCATTTAAGAGTCAATATTCTTTATTAGCTTCATTAGATTAAGAGCACATTCATTCATTAGACATTAGATCAACATTCTCATAAATGTCATTATAAGAAACCATTCATTCATTAACATTATAAAGTAGCACACCATGACCTCCCTTAAATGCCTACTTGTGCAATGCATAGATGGCGTCCCATACCACCACCTACACAAAGTAGTAAATCCTTAAGAAGCCATAGTTCATTAACATTCGTTGTGGGGGTAAGCCTTAACTGACATAGACCAAGTGAGATTGACATGGAATCTCGGTGTCACCCTCACCGGATAAAGTGATTCCTACCTGCCTAAAGTAGTGTCACGACTCGGGAGCACCCCCTAGTTGTAACCGGCGTACTCGACCTCGAAGAGGTCTAATACAAGCCTCTTAGCATTCATTCATCGCATAGACACTAAAACCATAAGGAATTTAAAACTTTCTTTACCAAGAAAACATTTCATAATTAAAAAATAATAATAGCAAGCGGAAGACTTTCTAGACTTTGTACACTATG